>NC_066581.1:420305920-420607349 GCF_024323335.1 Lathyrus oleraceus
ACATCAAAGAAGCTTCAAATGGAATTTTGTCCAACATGAGAGTTGAAGACCTCTCTCTTCCATTTTCAAAAAGACCAAGATCATGAGCATCTGATGAATGGTTGAGGAGATATGGTCCAATCATTGCCAAGTGTGCATGGAATTTCAAATGGCCATATCTTTTGATCCATAACTCCAAATTTGGTGGTTCTTTTTGAATTTTGTTTCTCATGACATGAGCTTTTTAAAACATTCATCACATTGCATGAATTGTCATCACATGATCATTTGTTAATCCATGCCTTTTTTGGAGGGAAATTGCAAAATTAAAAAATGGTGCATTATAGGGACTTTCTACCATTGCCATTGTGTTTAAAAAATGATTTTTAGTGTAATTGATCAAGGGAATGGTACTGTTCACGTGGGATTAGTCCATGCACCATGCATTTTTGATTTTTTGCAAAACACCTTATTTTAATTAACCAAGTTAATTATGGATTAGCAAGGTGATTAGGACTTCATATAAATACCTAAATCTAACAGAATTTGAGGGAGGTTAATCATTTTTCACTATTTCAAGATCCAAATTCTCTCTCCCTCCAAAATTTTCTTCCATTCATAATTCAAATTTTTTCCATATAACATTGCATTTTCTTTCCATATTCTTGTTCCTTGGCTTTGATTTTGTGCAGATCAAGCTTTAGATTGGTAAATTCGAGCAAGAATCAAGTGTAGCAAGCTCATGAAGGTGAAGATGGAAATTCTGTTTTGAGCTAGATCTACACGTTCTCAAGCTTCCTTTTCTTCATCAAAGATCATCACAAGCATTCTGGAACTGATTTGGATCATTTGGAGCATTGGCTTCTTTTGATCATGAAATGCTTTTGCTTGATGATTTTGATGTGATCCTTTTTAGGACATGTTAATATGTGTTTGAAGTTGCATTGTGTTGAATTTCAGCTCCTGTTTTGATTTTTTTCTTCACCTTTGACCCTAGGCTTTGACCTAGTGGTTTGTACTTACATGTGAGCTTTGAATTTCAGGTTCAAGCATCCAAATTCAATGGTTAATGTTGCTTCACCATTTGAATGTTGATATTTGCTTTTGATTGCTAACATTTGCTGTTTTGTAGGTTGGTGATAAGCCACTTGAGTCTGCCCTATGGCTTATGTGTTGTACATTGGGATTGTCTGTTTGTTATTGACTGTTGTCTGTTTGTCTGAGTATTGTACTGATTTGTTAAGTTGTTTCCACAGGTACTTAAGTTGCTTTAAGTTCATTTGAACTTTGCTTCGCTTTGCTTGTGGTTGACATACCACTTAGGTATAATCCCTAATCTTCATGTAGTCTGGAAGACCTGCTGTTATTGGCAGGCACCTGTCTGAAGCCCTCCTTAAGAGGCCATGTTTTTGTTTGTTTAATTTTGTGCCAAGCAGGTTAAGTCCTCTTAAGAGGCAATTGGCAGATAAAAGGGATGTGTAATCCATCCCCTGCTATTCAGTTGTGTCATTTGTAACACCCCAATTAAACTAAGCTAATTATTTAATTTAAATTAATATTTTATTTATTAATTTAATTGAATAATTGGAAGTTTGGATTATTATTATTTTATTATTATTTTGGAATAATAATTATTGGGATAATTATTTATTGGAATAATATATAAGTTGGAATTTAGAAAAATCCCATTTTTTTGGTAAAAAGGTTAATTTCACGTGGAAAGGGAAAAGAGGCAGAAAGGGCAAAAAGCCAGAGAACGAAGGTTGAAGGAAGGAGAAGCTTGGAGCTCGGAAGCTGCCGGATTAACTCAGGTAAGGGGGGTTTATCATCAATTAACGGGTATTATGAGATGATATGTACTGGGTAGTGATAGACCATTGTTTTACCTATGATTGGATGATATATGTTGAATTTGTGAACTGTTGAGATGAACGAAAATTGGAATATAATTGAAGAATTCGTAGGGAGTTAGTGTGGAAATGTTAGACCTTGTGGAATCGAATAGGATCTGTTTTGAGTTAGACAATAGGAAGGAATTTTGTGTGAAAATCGGACTGTAGAAGGTCGAATTGGGTAGATCTCGTAGCAGAGAAAGCCATTGCAGATCTGAGAATTCTGATCTCTGGTCATACGCGTATGGCACTAGGCAATACGCGTATGAGATGTTGGTACGCGTATGGGGGGAAGCCTTACGCGTATGGGAGAGAAAGATGACATTTTGAACGTGAATTGGTCTCTGGTGGTACGCGTAATGGGATATTGTTACGCGTAGCATACGCGTATGAGACAGGTGATACGCGTATGAGTTGGGCGAGGAAATGCGCAATACGCGTATGAGAGTGGGCAATACGCGTATGGAGTTGGCCAGGTTTGGGCAATACGCGTATGGCATGGACAGTACGCGTATGGGCAGAGTTGGGATTTTCCTGAACTGTTGTTGTGCAGTTTTTGGTTGTTTAGGCTGAGTGATGTACTTAGCTGAGATATGATGTTGTAGGGATCATTTCCCGTTGTTTTGAGTGGTATAGGTATTAGTAGAGCGGGCTAGTACTGTGTTTGATTTTGTGGCATGATATGATATGCTTTTGTGATTAATTATGTTGATAATGTGTGATGGTATACATGATGAGGTGAATGTATATGTTTGTGAATAGACTGTATTATGGCTTAGAGTGTGAGCATGTGTCTATTCTTGATTGTTGTTGATGTTGCATTGCTAGGTGATTAGCATGCATGTTGTGGCCCATTTGGGCTGGTAGCTAATTCCCATGGTGAGGAATTAGTGAGTATAGCATTTGATTGTTGTTGTTGATGTTTGCATGCTAGGTGATTAGCGTGCATTTCATGGCCCATTTGGGGTGGTAGCTAATTCCCATGGTGAGGAATTAGTGAGTGAGTCACTATGTCTCAAATGAGTGGGACTAGTGAGCTTGGTAGCCGTGCCTGGATTTGGACGGTGAGGTTGAACTATATGTTCACAAATAGTCGGTACCGCATGCATAGAGTCTCATTGCATAATGAATGTATGGCATATGATATGAATGGATGTATTCCAGTATCATATGTGTGTTGTGTGTTGTGTTGTTAATGATTGAATATGATGGAGATTGTACTGTTGAGTATGATGTTTGAATGGATATTACTGTTGCTGAATGCGTAGTCTAATTAGGGTGAATTAATGTGTTAATTACTTGGCATTACATGTTGTTCTATAATGCTTATTATATTGATTGAGGAACTCACCCTTACGCCTATTTTTCAGGTAACGAGAAATAAGTTGAGTAGAAGCTTATGCTTGGAGTCTAGAGTAGTTTCTTATGGGTCATGCTCTGATAGATGTAACATCGGGAGGGAATGTTTTAATTAATTTGATATTGGTTATTGGATGATTTACATGTATAGTGTTACATGTTTTACATTGATGTTGAATTTGATTCCGCTGCGAATTATGCAAAAGACCTTATTTTGATTTAAATAAATGAGCATGACAGGATATTTGATGAATGTAGTGAAATGATTGTGTGACACCCTTCGGGGCATAATTACTCTGATGAATATATGTGTATTTTAATTATAATAATTTGGGGTATTTAGAAGGGTGTTACATTAGTGGTATCAGAGCATAGTCGGTCGAGTCGAGTCGTAATTATTCTGTTCCCCTGTACGGGATAGGTGTTGTGTAACCCTATCAGTACTTATTGTTTAGCTTGTTGGGTTTTCAGAATAGAGATGGCTGGAAGAGGTAGAGATGATGCTGCAATTGCTGAGGCTCTGGGTATGCTAGCTGGAGTACTTGGAGGAAATCCGAATGTTGTGGGAATGGGGGCTGCTCGTCAACTGAGTGAGTTCCAGAAGAACAATCCTCCAATGTTCAAAGGAGCATACGATCCAGATGGTGCTCAGAAGTGGTTGAAGGAGATAGAGAGGATCTTCAGAGTAACTGAGTGTGTTGATAACCAGAAGGTCAGGTTCGGTACACATATGCTGTCAGAGGAAGCTGATGATTGGTGGGTTGCTACCCGCACTGAGTTGGAAACTGCTGGAGATGCTGAGATTTCTTGGGCTGTGTTCAGAGAGAGATTTCTGAGGAAGTATTTTCCCGAGGATGTCAGAGGAAAGAAGGAGATAGAGTTCTTGGAATTGAAGCAGGGTAACAGGTCCGTTACGGAGTATGCTGCTAAGTTCACAGAGCTGTCGAAGTATTATACTCCCTATGCTGAGGCTACTGGGGAATTTTCCAAATGTGTGAAGTTTGAGAACGGGTTGCGTCCCGAGATCAAGCAGGCGATTGGGTATCAAAGGATTAGAGTGTTTTCTGATTTGGTTGACTGTTGCAGGATTTTCGAACAGGATTCCAAGGCTAGAGCAGAGAGCTATCAGCAAAGGGTTGATAGGAAAGGAAAGAATCAGATTGATCGTGGAAAACCGTATGCAGCTGGCAAGGGTTTTCAGAGACAGAGTGGGATGAAGAGGGCTAGTGGGGGAGATTCTAGTGCTCCTGTTAAGTGTTACAGATGTGGTCAGGCTGGACATCGTATCCATGAGTGTACCAGTAATGAGAAGAAGTGTTTCAAGTGTGGAAAAGGTGGTCATTTAGCTGCAGATTGTCGGTTGAAGACTGTGACTTGTTTCAACTGTGGAGAGTTGGGTCATATCAGTCCACAGTGTCCTAAGCCGAAGAAAGAGAATCAGTCAGGAGGCAAGGTTTTTGCCTTATCGGGTTCTGAGACTTCTGCAGATGATCGTTTGATCCGAGGTACGTGTTATATTAATGGCTTTCCTCTTGTAGCTATTATTGACACCGGTGCTACTCATTCTTTTATATCTTTGGATTGTGCTGTGAAGCTTAAGTTAGAAATATCTGAGATGCATGGAAGTATGGTGATTGATACTCCTGCGAAGGGTTCAGTGACTACTACTTCAGTCTGCTTGAGTTGTCCTTTGAGTATTTTTGGTAGGGACTTTGGGATAGACCTTGTGTGTCTTCCGCTAGTGCAGATTGATGTTATTCTGGGTATGAACTGGTTGGTGTTTAACCGAGTCTATATCAACTGTTTTGATAAGACTGTGATATTCCCTGAGATTGAGGAAGGAAAGAGTTTGTTTCTCTCAGCGAGGCAGGTGAATGAGGAAGTAGCAGATGGAGCGGAGTTGTTTATGCTGTTAGCGACTTTGGAAGCTAGAGATAAACTGGTGATTGGCGATCTAGCTGTGGTGTGTGATTTCCCTGATGTGTTTCCGGAAGAAGTGAATGAATTACCGCCAGAGCGTGAAGTTGAGTTCTCGATTGATTTGGTACCTGGTACTAGACCGATATCGATGGCTCCTTATCGTATGTCTGCTGTTGAGCTAGCTGAATTGAAGAGTCAGTTGGAAGATTTGTTGGATAAGAAATTCATTCGTCCGAGTGTGTCACCGTGGGGTGCACCAGTGTTGTTGGTTAAGAAGAAAGAAGGTACTATGAGGTTGTGTGTGGACTACAGGCAACTGAATAAAGTGACGATCAAGAATCGGTATCCTTTACCGAGGATTGATGATTTGATGGATCAATTGGTTGGTGCTAGTGTGTTCAGCAAAATAGACTTGAGATCTGGGTATCATCAGATACGTGTGAAAACTGAGGATATTCAGAAGACTGCTTTCAGAACAAGGTATGGACATTATGAGTATTCTGTGATGCCTTTTGGTGTGACTAATGCGCCTGGTGTATTTATGGAGTATATGAATAGGATTTTCCATCCGTACCTAGATCAGTTTGTTGTGGTATTTATTGATGACATTTTGGTGTATTCGAAATCTGAAGAAGAGCATGTTGAGCATTTGAGAGTGGTTTTGGGAGTTCTACGAGAAAAGAAGCTATTTGCTAAACTATCCAAGTGTGAATTTTGGTTAGAAGAAGTTAGTTTTCTTGGTCATGTGATTTCAAGAGGTGGTGTGGCTGTTGATCCTTCTAAGATAGAAGCGGTATCTAAGTGGGAAGCTCCGAAGTCAGTTTCTGAAATAAGAAGTTTTCTTGGACTGGCAGGTTACTATAGGAAGTTTATTGAGGGATTCTCTAAGTTGGCGTTACCGTTGACAATGTTGACTAGAAAGGGGCAAGCGTTTGTTTGGGATTCAAAATGTGAAGAAGGTTTCCAAGAGTTAAAGAGAAGGTTAACTACTGCTCCTATTCTGATATTACCGAGTTCGTCGGAACTATTCGAGGTTTATTGTGATGCTTCATTGTTGGGTTTAGGTGGTGTGTTGATGCAGAATAAGCAGGTTATAGCTTATGCTTCGAGACAGCTAAGGGTTCATGAGAGGAACTATCCGACACATGATTTAGAGTTGGCAGCTGTGGTGTTTGTTCTGAAGTTGTGGAGGCATTATTTGTACGGATCAAGATTTGAGGTTTTCAGTGATCATAAAAGTTTGAAGTATTTGTTTGATCAGAAAGAGCTAAATATGAGACAGAGGAGATGGTTAGAATTTCTGAAGGATTATGATTTTGGTTTGAATTACCATCCGGGTAAAGCAAATGTAGTGGCTGACGCATTGAGTAGGAAATCATTGCATATGTCTATGTTAATGGTTAAAGAATTGGATTTAATTGAGCAGTTTAGAGATTTGAGTTTGGTGTGTGAAAGTACTCACAATAGTGTTAAACTGGGAATGTTGAAGTTAACGAGTAGTATTCTGGATGAGATTAGAGAGGGTCAGAAATCTGATATGCTTTTGGTGGATAAGTTGACTTTAGTGAATCAAGGTCAAGGTGGCGAATTCAGAGTTGATGAGAATGGTATTTTAAAATTTGGTAGTCGGGTGTGTATTCCGGATGTGACCGAACTTAAGAAGAGTATTCTGGAGGAAGGACATCGTAGTGGCTTGAGTATTCATCCTGGGGCTACGAAGATGTATCATGATTTGAAAAAGCTATTTTGGTGGCCGGGAATGAAAAGAGAAATTGCGAGTTTTGTTTACTCCTGTTTGACTTGTCAGAAGTCAAAGATTGAGCATCAGAAGCCGTCTGGGCTAATGCAACCGTTGGCTATTCCAGAGTGGAAGTGGGATAGTATCAGTATGGATTTTGTTTCTGGTTTGCCGAGAACAAGTAAGAATTTTGAGGCTATTTGGGTGATTGTTGATAGATTGACGAAGTCGGCTCATTTCATTCCGATCAGAATGGATTATCCGTTAGAGAGGTTGGCTGAGTTGTATATTGAGAAGGTTGTAAGTTTGCATGGTATTCCGTCTAGTATTGTTTCGGACAGAGATCCTAGATTTACATCGAAGTTCTGGGAAGGTTTGCAGAGGGCTTTGGGAACTAAGCTGAGATTGAGTTCTGCATATCATCCGCAGACTGATGGTCAGACTGAGAGGACGATTCAGTCATTAGAAGATCTTTTGAGAGCTTGTGTTTTGGAAAAAGGAGGTGCTTGGGATTGTTATTTGCCTTTGATTGAGTTCACCTACAACAATAGTTTTCATTCGAGTATTGGTATGGCACCGTTTGAAGCTTTGTATGGTAGGAGATGTCGGACGCCTTTATGTTGGTATGAGTCCGGTGAGAGTGCTGTGGTTGGACCGGAGATTGTTCAACAGACTACGGAAAAGATTAAGATGATTCAGGAGAAGATGAGAATTACTCAGAGTCGTCAGAAGAGTTATCATGATAAGAGGAGGAAGTCCCTTGAGTTCCAAGAGGGAGACCATGTGTTTCTTCGTGTTACCCCGATAACCGGTGTTGGTCGAGCTTTGAAGTCGAAGAAGTTGACACCTCGATTTATTGGTCCTTATCAGATTTTGGAGAAGATAGGAGAGGTAGCCTATCGCATCGCTTTACCGCCGTCGCTTGCGAATTTGCATGATGTTTTTCATGTGTCTCAGTTGAGGAGGTACATTCATGATCCGTCACATGTAGTCCAAGTAGATGATGTACAGGTGAGAGATAACCTGACTGTTGAAACATCACCTATGAGGGTCGAGGATCGAGAGTTGAAGCAGTTGCGGGGTAAAGAGATTGCCTTGGTGAAGGTAGCTTGGGGAGGACCAGCAGGTGGCAATGTGACTTGGGAACTGGAGAGCCAGATGAAGGAGGCTTATCCGGAGTTGTTCGATTGAGGTATGTTTTCGAGGACGAAAACTCTTTTAGTGGGGGAGAGTTGTAACACCCCAATTAAACTAAGCTAATTATTTAATTTAAATTAATATTTTATTTATTAATTTAATTGAATAATTGGAAGTTTGTATTATTATTATTTTATTATTATTTTGGAATAATAATTATTGGGATAATTATTTATTGGAATAATATATAAGTTGGAATTTAGAAAAATCCCATTTTTTTGGTAAAAAGGTTAATTTCACGTGGAAAGGGAAAAGAGGCAGAAAGGGCAAAAAGCCAGAGAACGAAGGTTGAAGGAAGGAGAAGCTTGGAGCTCGGAAGCTGCCGGATTAACTCAGGTAAGGGGGGTTTATCATCAATTAACGGGTATTATGAGATGATATGTACTGGGTAGTGATAGACCATTGTTTTACCTATGATTGGATGATATATGTTGAATTTGTGAACTGTTGAGATGAACGAAAATTGGAATATAATTGAAGAATTCGTAGGGAGTTAGTGTGGAAATGTTAGACCTTGTGGAATCGAATAGGATCTGTTTTGAGTTAGACAATAGGAAGGAATTTTGTGTGAAAATCGGACTGTAGAAGGTCGAATTGGGTAGATCTCGTAGCAGAGAAAGCCATTGCAGATCTGAGAATTCTGATCTCTGGTCATACGCGTATGGCACTAGGCAATACGCGTATGAGATGTTGGTACGCGTATGGGGGGAAGCCTTACGCGTATGGGAGAGAAAGATGACATTTTGAACGTGAATTGGTCTCTGGTGGTACGCGTAATGGGATATTGTTACGCGTAGCATACGCGTATGAGACAGGTGATACGCGTATGAGTTGGGCGAGGAAATGCGCAATACGCGTATGAGAGTGGGCAATACGCGTATGGAGTTGGCCAGGTTTGGGCAATACGCGTATGGCATGGACAGTACGCGTATGGGCAGAGTTGGGATTTTCCTGAACTGTTGTTGTGCAGTTTTTGGTTGTTTAGGCTGAGTGATGTACTTAGCTGAGATATGATGTTGTAGGGATCATTTCCTGTTGTTTTGAGTGGTATAGGTATTAGTAGAGCGGGCTAGTACTGTGTTTGATTTTGTGGCATGATATGATATGCTTTTGTGATTAATTATGTTGATAATGTGTGATGGTATACATGATGAGGTGAATGTATATGTTTGTGAATAGACTGTATTATGGCTTAGAGTGTGAGCATGTGTCTATTCTTGATTGTTGTTGATGTTGCATTGCTAGGTGATTAGCATGCATGTTGTGGCCCATTTGGGGTGGTAGCTAATTCCCATGGTGAGGAATTAGTGAGTATAGCATTTGATTGTTGTTGTTGATGTTTGCATGCTAGGTGATTAGCGTGCATTTCATGGCCCATTTGGGGTGGTAGCTAATTCCCATGGTGAGGAATTAGTGAGTGAGTCACTATGTCTCAAATGAGTGGGACTAGTGAGCTTGGTAGCCGTGCCTGGATTTGGACGGTGAGGTTGAACTATATGTTCACAAATAGTCGGTACCGCATGCATAGAGTCTCATTGCATAATGAATGTATGGCATATGATATGAATGGATGTATTCCAGTATCATATGTGTGTTGTGTGTTGTGTTGTTAATGATTGAATATGATGGAGATTGTACTGTTGAGTATGATGTTTGAATGGATATTACTGTTGCTGAATGCGTAGTCTAATTAGGGTGAATTAATGTGTTAATTACTTGGCATTACATGTTGTTCTATAATGCTTATTATATTGATTGAGGAACTCACCCTTACGCCTATTTTTCAGGTAACGAGAAATAAGTTGAGTAGAAGCTTATGCTTGGAGTCTAGAGTAGTTTCTTATGGGTCATGCTCTGATAGATGTAACATCGGGAGGGAATGTTTTAATTAATTTGATATTGGTTGTTGGATGATTTACATGTATAGTGTTACATGTTTTACATTGATGTTGAATTTGATTCCGCTGCGAATTATGCAAAAGACCTTATTTTGATTTAAATAAATGAGCATGACAGGATATTTGATGAATGTAGTGAAATGATTGTGTGACACCCTTCGGGGCATAATTACTCTGATGAATATATGTGTATTTTAATTATAATAATTTGGGGTATTTAGAAGGGTGTTACATTAGTGGTATCAGAGCATAGTCGGTCGAGTCGAGTCGTAATTATTCTGTTCCCCTATACGGGATAGGTGTTGTGTAACCCTATCAGTACTTATTGTTTAGCTTGTTGGGTTTTCAGAATAGAGATGGCTGGAAGAGGTAGAGATGATGCTGCAATTGCTGAGGCTCTGGGTATGCTAGCTGGAGTACTTGGAGGAAATCCGAATGTTGTGGGAATGGGGGCTGCTCGTCAACTGAGTGAGTTCCAGAAGAACAATCCTCCAATGTTCAAAGGAGCATACGATCCAGATGGTGCTCAGAAGTGGTTGAAGGAGATAGAGAGGATCTTCAGAGTAACTGAGTGTGTTGATAACCAGAAGGTCAGGTTCGGTACACATATGCTGTCAGAGGAAGCTGATGATTGGTGGGTTGCTACCCGCACTGAGTTGGAAACTGCTGGAGATGCTGAGATTTCTTGGGCTGTGTTCAGAGAGAGATTTCTGAGGAAGTATTTTCCCGAGGATGTTAGAGGAAAGAAGGAGATAGAGTTCTTGGAATTGAAGCAGGGTAACAGGTCCGTTACGGAGTATGCTGCTAAGTTCACAGAGCTGTCGAAGTATTATACTCCCTATGCTGAGGCTGCTGGGGAATTTTCCATATGTGTGAAGTTTGAGAACGGGTTGCGTCCCGAGATCAAGCAGGCGATTGGGTATCAAAGGATTAGAGTGTTTTCTGATTTGGTTGACTGTTGCAGGATTTTCGAACAGGATTCCAAGGCTAGAGCAGAGAGCTATCAGCAAAGGGTTGATAGGAAAGGAAAGAATCAGATTGATCGTGGAAAACCGTATGCAGCTGGCAAGGGTTTTCAGAGACAGAGTGGGATGAAGAGGGCTAGTGGGGGAGATTCTAGTGCTCCTGTTAAGTGTTACAGATGTGGTCAGGCTGGACATCGTATCCATGAGTGTACCAGTAATGAGAAGAAGTGTTTCAAGTGTGGAAAAGGTGGTCATTTAGCTGCAGATTGTCGGTTGAAGACTGTGACTTGTTTCAACTGTGGAGAGTTGGGTCATATCAGTCCACAGTGTCCTAAGCCGAAGAAAGAGAATCAGTCAGGAGGCAAGGTTTTTGCCTTATCGGGTTCTGAGACTTCTGCAGATGATCGTTTGATCCGAGGTACGTGTTATATTAATGGCTTTCCTCTTGTAGCTATTATTGACACCGGTGCTACTCATTCTTTTATATCTTTGGATTGTGCTGTGAAGCTTAAGTTAGAAATATCTGAGATGCATGGAAGTATGGTGATTGATACTCCTGCGAAGGGTTCAGTGACTACTACTTCAGTCTGCTTGAGTTGTCCTTTGAGTATTTTTGGTAGGGACTTTGGGATAGACCTTGTGTGTCTTCCGCTAGTGCAGATTGATGTTATTCTGGGTATGAACTGGTTGGTGTTTAACCGAGTCTATATCAACTGTTTTGATAAGACTGTGATATTCCCTGAGATTGAGGAAGGAAAGAGTTTGTTTCTCT
Source organism: Lathyrus oleraceus (assembly GCF_024323335.1). Taxonomy (NCBI): domain Eukaryota; kingdom Viridiplantae; phylum Streptophyta; class Magnoliopsida; order Fabales; family Fabaceae; genus Lathyrus; species Lathyrus oleraceus. Next base: position 420,317,641 of record NC_066581.1, read on the forward strand.
CAGCGAGGCAGGTGAATGAGGAAGTAGCAGATGGAGCGGAGTTGTTTATGCTGTTAGCGACTTTGGAAGCTAGAGATAAACTGGTGATTGGCGATCTAGCTGTGGTGTGTGATTTCCCTGATGTGTTTCCGGAAGAAGTGAATGAATTACCGCCAGAGCGTGAAGTTGAGTTCTCGATTGATTTGGTACCTGGTACTAGACCGATATCGATGGCTCCTTATCGTATGTCTGCTGTTGAGCTAGCTGAATTGAAGAGTCAGTTGGAAGATTTGTTGGATAAGAAATTCATTCGTCCGAGTGTGTCACCGTGGGGTGCACCAGTGTTGTTGGTTAAGAAGAAAGAAGGTACTATGAGGTTGTGTGTGGACTACAGGCAACTGAATAAAGTGACGATCAAGAATCGGTATCCTTTACCGAGGATTGATGATTTGATGGATCAATTGGTTGGTGCTAGTGTGTTCAGCAAAATAGACTTGAGATCTGGGTATCATCAGATACGTGTGAAAACTGAGGATATTCAGAAGACTGCTTTCAGAACAAGGTATGGACATTATGAGTATTCTGTGATGCCTTTTGGTGTGACTAATGCGCCTGGTGTATTTATGGAGTATATGAATAGGATTTTCCATCCGTACCTAGATCAGTTTGTTGTGGTATTTATTGATGACATTTTGGTGTATTCGAAATCTGAAGAAGAGCATGTTGAGCATTTGAGAGTGGTTTTGGGAGTTCTACGAGAAAAGAAGCTATTTGCTAAACTATCCAAGTGTGAATTTTGGTTAGAAGAAGTTAGTTTTCTTGGTCATGTGATTTCAAGAGGTGGTGTGGCTGTTGATCCTTCTAAGATAGAAGCGGTATCTAAGTGGGAAGCTCCGAAGTCAGTTTCTGAAATAAGAAGTTTTCTTGGACTGGCAGGTTACTATAGGAAGTTTATTGAGGGATTCTCTAAGTTGGCGTTACCGTTGACAATGTTGACTAGAAAGGGGCAAGCGTTTGTTTGGGATTCAAAATGTGAAGAAGGTTTCCAAGAGTTAAAGAGAAGGTTAACTACTGCTCCTATTCTGATATTACCGAGTTCGTCGGAACTATTCGAGGTTTATTGTGATGCTTCATTGTTGGGTTTAGGTGGTGTGTTGATGCAGAATAAGCAGGTTATAGCTTATGCTTCGAGACAGCTAAGGGTTCATGAGAGGAACTATCCGACACATGATTTAGAGTTGGCAGCTGTGGTGTTTGTTCTGAAGTTGTGGAGGCATTATTTGTACGGATCAAGATTTGAGGTTTTCAGTGATCATAAAAGTTTGAAGTATTTGTTTGATCAGAAAGAGCTAAATATGAGACAGAGGAGATGGTTAGAATTTCTGAAGGATTATGATTTTGGTTTGAATTACCATCCGGGTAAAGCAAATGTAGTGGCTGACGCATTGAGTAGGAAATCATTGCATATGTCTATGTTAATGGTTAAAGAATTGGATTTAATTGAGCAGTTTAGAGATTTGAGTTTGGTGTGTGAAAGTACTCACAATAGTGTTAAACTGGGAATGTTGAAGTTAACGAGTAGTATTCTGGATGAGATTAGAGAGGGTCAGAAATCTGATATGCTTTTGGTGGATAAGTTGACTTTAGTGAATCAAGGTCAAGGTGGCGAATTCAGAGTTGATGAGAATGGTATTTTAAAATTTGGTAGTCGGGTGTGTATTCCGGATGTGACCGAACTTAAGAAGAGTATTCTGGAGGAAGGACATCGTAGTGGCTTGAGTATTCATCCTGGGGCTACGAAGATGTATCATGATTTGAAAAAGCTATTTTGGTGGCCGGGAATGAAAAGAGAAATTGCGAGTTTTGTTTACTCCTGTTTGACTTGTCAGAAGTCAAAGATTGAGCATCAGAAGCCGTCTGGGCTAATGCAACCGTTGGCTATTCCAGAGTGGAAGTGGGATAGTATCGGTATGGATTTTGTTTCTGGTTTGCCGAGAACAAGTAAGAATTTTGAGGCTATTTGGGTGATTGTTGATAGATTGACGAAGTCGGCTCATTTCATTCCGATCAGAATGGATTATCCGTTAGAGAGGTTGGCTGAGTTGTATATTGAGAAGGTTGTAAGTTTGCATGGTATTCCGTCTAGTATTGTTTCGGACAGAGATCCTAGATTTACATCGAAGTTCTGGGAAGGTTTGCAGAGGGCTTTGGGAACTAAGCTGAGATTGAGTTCTGCATATCATCCGCAGACTGATGGTCAGACTGAGAGGACGATTCAGTCATTAGAAGATCTTTTGAGAGCTTGTGTTTTGGAAAAAGGAGGTGCTTGGGATTGTTATTTGCCTTTGATTGAGTTCACCTACAACAATAGTTTTCATTCGAGTATTGGTATGGCACCGTTTGAAGCTTTGTATGGTAGGAGATGTCGGACGCCTTTATGTTGGTATGAGTCCGGTGAGAGTGCTGTGGTTGGACCGGAGATTGTTCAACAGACTACGGAAAAGATTAAGATGATTCAGGAGAAGATGAGAATTACTCAGAGTCGTCAGAAGAGTTATCATGATAAGAGGAGGAAGTCCCTTGAGTTCCAAGAGGGAGACCATGTGTTTCTTCGTGTTACCCCGATAACCGGTGTTGGTCGAGCTTTGAAGTCGAAGAAGTTGACACCTCGATTTATTGGTCCTTATCAGATTTTGGAGAAGATAGGAGAGGTAGCCTATCGCATCGCTTTACCGCCGTCGCTTGCGAATTTGCATGATGTTTTTCATGTGTCTCAGTTGAGGAGGTACATTCATGATCCGTCACATGTAGTCCAAGTAGATGATGTACAGGTGAGAGATAACCTGACTGTTGAAACATCACCTATGAGGGTCGAGGATCGAGAGTTGAAGCAGTTGCGGGGTAAAGAGATTGCCTTGGTGAAGGTAGCTTGGGGAGGACCAGCAGGTGGCAATGTGACTTAGGAACTGGAGAGCCAGATGAAGGAGGCTTATCCGGAGTTGTTCGATTGAGGTATGTTTTCGAGGACGAAAACTCTTTTAGTGGGGGAGAGTTGTAACACCCCAATTAAACTAAGCTAATTATTTAATTTAAATTAATATTTTATTTATTAATTTAATTGAATAATTGGAAGTTTGGATTATTATTATTTTATTATTATTTTGGAATAATAATTATTGGGATAATTATTTATTGGAATAATATATAAGTTGGAATTTAGAAAAATCCCATTTTTTTGGTAAAAAGGTTAATTTCACGTGGAAAGGGAAAAGAGGCAGAAAGGGCAAAAAGCCAGAGAACGAAGGTTGAAGGAAGGAGAAGCTTGGAGCTCGGAAGCTGCCGGATTAACTCAGGTAAGGGGGGTTTATCATCAATTAACGGGTATTATGAGATGATATGTACTGGGTAGTGATAGACCATTGTTTTACCTATGATTGGATGATATATGTTGAATTTGTGAACTGTTGAGATGAACGAAAATTGGAATATAATTGAAGAATTCGTAGGGAGTTAGTGTGGAAATGTTAGACCTTGTGGAATCGAATAGGATCTGTTTTGAGTTAGACAATAGGAAGGAATTTTGTGTGAAAATCGGACTGTAGAAGGTCGAATTGGGTAGATCTCGTAGCAGAGAAAGCCATTGCAGATCTGAGAATTCTGATCTCTGGTCATACGCGTATGGCACTAGGCAATACGCGTATGAGATGTTGGTACGCGTATGGGGGGAAGCCTTACGCGTATGGGAGAGAAAGATGACATTTTGAACGTGAATTGGTCTCTGGTGGTACGCGTAATGGGATATTGTTACGCGTAGCATACGCGTATGAGACAGGTGATACGCGTATGAGTTGGGCGAGGAAATGCGCAATACGCGTATGAGAGTGGGCAATACGCGTATGGAGTTGGCCAGGTTTGGGCAATACGCGTATGGCATGGACAGTACGCGTATGGGCAGAGTTGGGATTTTCCTGAACTGTTGTTGTGCAGTTTTTGGTTGTTTAGGCTGAGTGATGTACTTAGCTGAGATATGATGTTGTAGGGATCATTTCCCGTTGTTTTGAGTGGTATAGGTATTAGTAGAGCGGGCTAGTACTGTGTTTGATTTTGTGGCATGATATGATATGCTTTTGTGATTAATTATGTTGATAATGTGTGATGGTATACATGATGAGGTGAATGTATACGTTTGTGAATAGACTGTATTATGGCTTAGAGTGTGAGCATGTGTCTATTCTTGATTGTTGTTGATGTTGCATTGCTAGGTGATTAGCATGCATGTTGTGGCCCATTTGGGGTGGTAGCTAATTCCCATGGTGAGGAATTAGTGAGTATAGCATTTGATTGTTGTTGTTGATGTTTGCATGCTAGGTGATTAGCGTGCATTTCATGGCCCATTTGGGGTGGTAGCTAATTCCCATGGTGAGGAATTAGTGAGTGAGTCACTATGTCTCAAATGAGTGGGACTAGTGAGCTTGGTAGCCGTGCCTGGATTTGGACGGTGAGGTTGAACTATATGTTCACAAATAGTCGGTACCGCATGCATAGAGTCTCATTGCATAATGAATGTATGGCATATGATATGAATGGATGTATTCCAGTATCATATGTGTGTTGTGTGTTGTGTTGTTAATGATTGAATATGATGGAGATTGTACTGTTGAGTATGATGTTTGAATGGATATTACTGTTGCTGAATGCGTAGTCTAATTAGGGTGAATTAATGTGTTAATTACTTGGCATTACATGTTGTTCTATAATGCTTATTATATTGATTGAGGAACTCACCCTTACGCCTATTTTTCAGGTAACGAGAAATAAGTTGAGTAGAAGCTTATGCTTGGAGTCTAGAGTAGTTTCTTATGGGTCATGCTCTGATAGATGTAACATCGGGAGGGAATGTTTTAATTAATTTGATATTGGTTGTTGGATGATTTACATGTATAGTGTTACATGTTTTACATTGATGTTGAATTTGATTCCGCTGCGAATTATGCAAAAGACCTTATTTTGATTTAAATAAATGAGCATGACAGGATATTTGATGAATGTAGTGAAATGATTGTGTGACACCCTTCGGGGCATAATTACTCTGATGAATATATGTGTATTTTAATTATAATAATTTGGGGTATTTAGAAGGGTGTTACATCATTCACTTTGCTCACACCATGTGTTGATGCATTGTGAATAAGAACCCAAGATCTTATAGAGTCAACCATATGTGGAGAAGAGTTCCCTCATTCTGAACTCCCACACTTTCTATTGATTAAAGCTCTCCCAGGCCAGGGATAAGAGCTATGAGGCATAACCCTCATCTCCATTTCATCTGCTTCACCCTAACTCTCAATGTTAGGGTTAAGAGCTCAAAACACCTCATTCCAGTTGGCTTGTTTCTAAAGCCTAACCTTGCTTGAGCCTATTGATTGTGTATAGTGTGTGCTAATTGGTTGATTGTTGTTTGTTTGCCCATATGTGCATAATTGTTTGTGTGTGCCTCTGTGCATTGCTTTCATCTTTGAACATTAATTGTATATCATCTCATGATCATTGTTCATATTTTGTGACATTTTGTTTTGTCCATTGAGGAGTCAATTGTAAGTCCATTTATTGGCAGTTGTTTCCTATGATCTGGTAGGAGTTAGGACTAAGACCATTGATTGGCATCCCATTTCCTTGGAGTCGAGTGTAAGACCATTTATTGGCAACTTGTTTCCTCTTGCTTATTGCATCTGTTCTCTTTGTTCTGTGAGACTAGTGTAAGTCCATTGATTGGCATCCGGTATCCATGTTTTATTTGTTTTGTGAGACTAGTGTAAGTCCATTGATTGGCATTTGGTATCCATCTTTGTTTTGTGAGACTGGTGTAAGTCCATTGATTGGCATCCGATATCCATTTTGGCTTTGTGAGATTAGTGTAAGTCCATTGATTGGCATCCGGTATCCATTTATGTTGTTTATTTGTTATTTGCTTGTTGCCTTTTCCAAAGGAATCACTTGGATCATCTATATATAATCTCAAGAGGTGAACATCTAAGAAGTTTTGCATCCCTTAACCTCTTACCCCTTTTGTTCCTTAAACCTCAATTTGCATGTTAACTCAAACCAGAAAAATATTGTGCAAACATTTTCATTTCTTTTTAAACTAGAAACCTAGGCCTTAAGCCTTTGATTTTCAAACTTCATTTTTTCATAATACTTCTTTTGAATTGAATTCTAATCATACTTTGACCATCTTTTGTGAATAATTCTAATTGATTAATTCCACTTATTCAATTGTTTTGTGGCCCTTGTCCACTTTCTTGATAAGTTTTCATACATTAGCCATAGATCTCAATTATCTTAAAGGTTGATGTGAATTTCACCTTTTGTCCTTAGTGATTGAATTGTAAGACTTCCTTGCTTATTATAGGGCATGGTCCCTCACTAGCAAGTTGAAGCTTTTCTCACATGGTGGACTTGTGGTTATATAGGTTGGGTTTTCTCCCGTGGATAATGAAAGACCTTAGGGCTTTTGTTTAAAATCAATCCACTCATATTTTGGAAATCATTTAGCCGAACGACGAGGTTTTGATCCTGTAAAGGTACGTAGGCAATGGTTATCCATCCAAACACAGAAATAATAAAAAATTGTATATTCTTCTCTCATCCTCCCAATCAATGTTTGCACAATAAATATTTTCATAAACAATATCTTTTGCAACAATTTGTGAAAAGGGTTCCCTAGGTGTACCTAGGATGCTTTGGGTGCCTAACACCTTCCCTTTGCATAATTACCCCCTTACCCAGATCTCTGACCTTTCATTAGTTTTCTATGTGTAAAACTTCTTAGGCTTTTGTTCGCTTTTTAGCCATTCCTTCGGATAAATAAAAGTGTGGTGGCGACTCTATCTTTGTATGCTTTGCTTTTGATTTAGTCAATAAATTATAAAGTGATGAATACACCGCTACAGAAAAGTGGCAACTCTGCTGGGGACCTGTTGTCTCCTAGTGGGTTTGCCTACTTTTCACAATTGTTGTGATATATTGTTTATGACATATTTTTGTACAATTTGGGATTACTGTATTGCTTGTAATGATTGATTTGCTTGATATATCAGTTGCTTGTTTGATTGGTGATCTCTGTGAGATGAGTTCTATACCCGAACTCGAGTGCACCTTATGGTAGGAGAATGGCATAGTCTCGTCGACTTGTGTGGAGTTATTCCTTAGCAAGTTGACTTGCGAGTCCATTCACTTGGTGGAGGTCATGTTGGATTAATAATGTCACACAAGTTATTTGTGGTTAGGCATTATTCTTTCAATATGTGTCGTAGAAGCCAAGGACCTTAGTTTACCAAGCCCATCTTAGCCTATTTTTAGGACGTAGTGTGGAGGTCGTTCAGATGTAAGATTTGATGCGATTGTTACGCGATACTACACTCATAAGAGTCTCTCTTGAGAATATTTTTGGAATACGAGTATCCGTTCCTCCGATAATATTCGAAAGATGGGATGATGACTATGGGAACCTCTGGTAGAACATGTTCGGCAGGTTTAAACCATAGTACACTCCCTTTGGGTGGTTATTAACCGAGACTCCATGCTCGTGACTCACAACAAACCCGTGATTCATGGTGGATCCGTTCACCCATCGTTAATATGAATGGAACTTGGGTGTTGATAAGGTGAACACCATAATCCACCAAAATGGATGATTGATATTAAGGATGGTTGAATCGTTCGTATATCGTTAATATCAATGGAACTTGGGTGTCGATAAGGTGAAAACCATAATCCACCAAAATGGATGATTGATATTAGGGATAATATGAACCATCCCATGACCTTTGTCTGGTGTGCTTTGCTTGATCCTTTAGTGTGATTGTTGCATTCATGCATTCATGCATTCATCCGCATCCATATCATCAGATAAAAAGAAAATATTCAAGGAACTTAAGGAGTTTATTTGCAAAATTTTCAGATATGGAAAGACCAAAAAGGCATACAAAGAAGTACAGCTTCAGACAACCCGATCTGAAAGAGTTAAGGAATCTGACATCTTATGTATTAGATCCCTTGGGTTTCAAAGCTCGTTATGGGAAGCTTCTGCCTCTACTGACTACTCAGGTTGATGAAGGGTTGATGAATACTTTGGCGCAGTTCTATGATCCTCTGTATCACTGCTTCTCTTTTCCAGACTTTCAGCTATTGCCTACCCTTGAGGAGTATGCTCATCTTGTGGGTATTCCGATTCTGGATCAAGTGCCGTTCAGTGGCTTAGAGAGTATTCCTACTTCTCGAGAGATCGCAGACTTGTTGCACATAGATGAATCTTTGGTTAAAGCTCATATGACTTCCAAAGGTGGAATTCAAGGTCTCCCTTCTGAGTTCCTCATTGCTCAAGCTACCGTTTATGGGAAGGCCATGAGTGAGGATGCCTTTGAGGCCATATTCGTGCTTCTCATCTATGGACTGGTATTATTCCCCAACATCGACAAATTTGTGGATTTGAACGCTATTAGGATCTTCTTGGTTCTTAATCCCGTTCCGACTCTATTGGGTGATGCCTATTTCTCTTTGCATTTGAGGAATGCGAAGGGTAGCGGTACTATTGTATGTTGTTTGCCTTTGTTGTATAAGTGGTTTATTTCTCACTTACCTCAGACGGTTGCTTTCAAGGAGAACAAGGGATGTCTACGGTGGTCTACGAGGCTTATGTCTCTCACTAATGATGATATCTCTTGGTATGATCGTGCATATGACGGTGTCCAGATTATTGATTCTTGTGGTGAATTCTCTAATGTGCCTCTTCTTGGTACATGTGGTGGGATTAGTTACAACCCTGCGTTAGCACGTCGTCAGCTTGTGTTCCCCCTAAAGGATAAACCTAATAACCTTTTGTTAGAAGGTGTGTTCTTTCAGGAGGGTAAAGATCCCCAAGGCCTGAAAGCCAGGATGGTCCGCGCTTGGCGCAAGATTCACAAGAAGGGTAGAAGTGAACTGGGTCCGAAGAACTGCATAGCTCTGGAGCCATATACGACTTGGGTGAGGAAGAGAGCATCTGAGTATCTCATGCCCTATGATTATCCGAGACCTACACCGTTGGTTGTGGCTGGGCCTTCAACCCTCTCTAACCAAGGCGTAGAGGAGTTGAGAGAAGAAGACCTTTCACGTGCCTGGATCTGTGAAAGAGAAGAGTTGCTTCAGCAAATCAAGGAGAAAGATGCTATGATCGAGTTTCTCGAACATCAGGTCATTGATGATCCTGATGATGATTGGACTTCTCTACTTCCTCAGTCTTCTAAGTTCTGGAAAAGGAGGTATGACAGACTCGCCAAAGATAAGGCGGATATGGAAGCAGCATATGAGAGAGAGATTAAGAAGCTTCGTGCAGCTTATCTTCCGGCATCCCGAGCTTCTAGGGATCCATAGGATGTTTATTTTCCTTCTCTCTTGTAATAATTGACAATGTTGAAATTCTTTGTTCAAATATATTTGATGAGATGTTTTCCATATGCGATTTAAATGCTTAATATTCAAAAATTGCAAATAATACCCTAAAAGTTCCTTTGAAAATAAAAACAAATCATATGCACAAGCATCGCATGCATCATTTGCATAAGCAAGTGTTGTTCCGGTCTTCTTGTCTGTGGCCTAACTCTGTGCTCTTCATTTATTTTGAAGACAAGCTGACTCATCGGTACTACACCAGAGCCAACTCTGCAAGAGTGATGGATCAACTTGAACAAGAGAATCGTGAGCTGAAGGAAGAGGTCGCCAGACTGAGTGCTCTGATGGAGCAATTCTTAGCTGCTCAGAACCAGCCGTCTCCACCGCCTGCAACTCCTCCATAGAGGACTGTTATATCTGAGGTTGCTTCATCAACAGTTCCGGCTGCTAGTGCCCATTTTGTGCCGATTGCCATGCCAGCCGGGTTTCCGTGGGGTATGCCTCCTGGTTTTATGCCTGATATTCCCGCTCCAACGTTTACTTCCATGCCGGCATCTAGCCCGGTCCTTGTGATGCCTCCTCCTGTCGTGCATACCACTTCCAGGGTAGACGACGCCATCTATCATTCTGAGCCGTCTGAGGGCCCAGATGTTAATGAGAAGATGGACGCAATGAACGACCAATTTCTTGAACTTCGCAAGGAATTGAAGACCCTTCGAGGAAAGGATTTGTTCGGCAAGTCTGCTATTGAATTATGTTTGGTTCCCGGTGTTAAGATACCCGTCAAATTCAAAGTCCCAGACTTTGAGAAGTATAAGGGGAACACTTGCCCGCTCAGTCACCTGGTTATGTATGCCAGGAAAATGTCTACTCAGACAGATAATGATCAGCTGCTGATTCATTATTTTCAGGATAGTTTGTCCGGTGCAGCTCTTCGGTGGTATATGAGCCTAGATAGTGCAAACATCCCTTCCTTCAACGATCTTGGCGAAGCTTTCGTCAAGCAATACAAATATAACTTGGATATGGCTCCCGACCGTGATCAACTCAGAGCCATGCCCCAGAAGGACAAAGAGACATTTAAAGAGTACGCCTAGAGGTGCCGAGAGCTGGCAGCTAAGATTACGCCTCCGCTGGAAGAGAAGGAAATGACCAAAATCTTTCTGAAGATTTTGAGTTCATTTTATTATGAGCGGATGATCGCTAGTGCTCCCTCTGATTTCACCGAAATGGTGAACATGGGGATGCGATTGGAGGAAGGAGTCTGTGAAGGACATTTATCTAAGGATGAAGGCTCTTCAAGCAAGCGATATGGGGCGTTTGCTAAGAAGAAAGATGGGGAGGCACATGCTGTGCAATCCCATGCTAAACCAAGAAGACCCTCTGCCAAGAGGAAGCCTGTGCGTCATGCCAGCAATCAGCATCAGGTGGCTCATATGGCACCTGTCTTCCGTGACAATCAGCAATATCAACATAATCATCAACAACCTTAACAGTATCAGCAACAACATCGCCCGCAGCAACAGGCTTACTAGCCTCGCAACAATAGTAATCAAGCTAATTTGAATTATGAGAGGAAGAAGATCACTTTCGATCCGATTCCGATGTCATATGCAAAGCTATATCCCTCTTTAATAAAGCGGAAATTGATTACTCCCAGAGAGCCTCCGGCTGTACCTGCTAACTAGTAGTGGTGGTACAAGCCCGACCAGCATTGTGTTTATCATTCCGGTGCTCCAGGTCACAATGTAGAAAACTTCTATCCGTTGAAGACTAAGGTTCAAGACCTTATGAGATGCGGCATTCTGAGCTTTGAGGACTCAGGCCCCAATGTTACGAAGAACCCATTGCCCGAGCATGGGAAGTTGGTTAACATGGTTCAGGGTTGCCCTGGAAAATATAAGGTCAAATATGTAAGCCATATTCGACAGTCATTGGTTGAGTTGCATCGTCTACTGTGTGATTACAGTCATATGGAGCACGACCATGACAAATGCCGTATCTGCTCCGTCAACAGATTGGGTTGCCGCCAAGTGCGAAGAGAGCTGCAAGAGTTGTTGGATGATGGGACTATTGAGATTCTTCAGAATAGGAATGTTGATGAAGATGAACCAGAAGTGAATGTGATTTCCCCGGTGTTCAAAATACCTGAGCATGTTGTCATTCGTTATGATGGTAGCAAGCAGAAGGTCTCTCCTTCTTTGGTGATCAAGCCTGCAGGCCCCGTGCCTTATGCTTCTGATAAAGCTGTTCCATTCCGCTATAATCCAGTTGCTGTGGAAGATGGGAAAGAAGTGCCTTTATCTTCATCCTCCGTTGTGAATATCGCTGATGTAAGCAGATTGACCCGTAGTGGTTGTGTATTTTCAGGCTAAGGCTGATTCTGTTGAGCGTCCGGTGGGGAATGCTGTTAATCCTCCGAACCCGACACTTGTTGTTGCTAAACCCTCCTCTATACAAAAGACTCCTATTTCTTCTGTTGGCCCTAGTGGCATTGTGAATGAAGACTGTGATGAGATGCTGAGGCTCATCAAGAAGAGTGAGTACAACATTGTAGACCAGCTTCTACAAACGCCGTCCAAAATCTCTGTGTTATCGTTGCTTCTGAATTCAGAACCCCATAAGGAGGCTCTGCAGAAAGTTTTGGATGTGGCTTATGTTGATCATGACGTCACTATAGAACAGTTTGATAGCATTGTTGCAAACATCACTGCTTGCAACACTTCGAGTTTTTGTAACGCTGATCTCCCTGAGGAGGGAAGAGACCATAACATGGCTTTACATATATCCATGAATTGCAAGAACGATGCCATGTCCAACATGCTGGTGGACACTGGGTCATCTCTAAATGTATTGCCGAAGACCACTCTTTCTAGATTGTCATATCAAGGTCCTCCCATGAGGCAGAGTGGTGTTGTTGTGAAAGCTTTCGATGGTGTACTTGTTTTTGATTTCTGGAAAAATTCTGGAAAATGTTTGAAGCTCATGCACTGTTCATCTTCGTCTTCATGAAGAAGACGAAGTAGTGTCGGACTAGTGACGGTTTTGCGTCCAATTGTGCTTCGCTAGGGTTCACAGGTGAAACGGTGTCGTTTCACATGGCGCGCCACATTTTCAAATAGCCACCGAGTTCGATTCCTGGCGAAGACTATTATTCAAATGTTCATCATTTTTTGTGCTTTCCCTCCAAATTACATGCTACATGATTCATTTTGATTTTCATTTTTATGTAAACTTTAAAAATTCATAACAAATGGAAAAATGATCCAAAAAATTCCTGGTTTTTTTCTACTTGATCCTTGAGATGTCTAGAATTTAATGATGTTAAATTTTAAAGTTATGCATGGCTGGATTTTGAATTGTGTTAGACTCTTTGATCATATGTGCTTGTGTGACCATGCCTTGCTCTTTCTATTGTGAAATGCTTGAAAATTGCCTTTGACTTCTTTTGATCATGAAATGCTTTTGCTTGATGATTTTGATGTGATCCTTTTTAGGACATGTTAATATGTGTTTGAAGTTGCATTGTGTTGAATTTCAGCTCCTGTTTTGATTTTTTTTCTTCACCTTTGACCTAGTGGTTTGTACTTACATGTGAGCTTTGAATTTCAGGTTCAAGCATCCAAATTCCATGGTAAATGTTGCTTCACCATTTGAATGTTGATATTTGCTTTTGATTGCTAACATTTGCTGTTTTGTAGGTTGGTGATAAGCCACTTGAGTCTGCCCTATGCCTTATGTGTTGTACATTGGGATTGTCTGTTTGTTATTGACTGTTGTCTGTTTGTCTGAGTATTGTACTGATTTGTTTAGTTGTTTCCCCAGGTACTTAAGTTGCTTTAAGTTCATTTGAACTTTGCTTTGCTTTGCTTGTGGTTGGCATACCACTTAGGTATAATCCTTAATCTTCATGTAGTCTGGAAGACCTGCTGTTATTGGCAGGCACCTGTCTGAAGCCCTCCTTAAGAGGCCATGTTTTTGTTTGTTTTATTTTGTGTCAAGCAGGTTAAGTCCTCTTAAGAGGCAATTGGCAGATAAAAGGGATATGTAATCCATCCCCTGCTATTCAGTTGTGTCATTCACTTTGCTCACACCATGTGTTGATGCATTGTGAATAAGAACCCAAGATCTTATAGAGTCAACCATATGTGGAGAAGAGTTCCCTCATTCTGAACTCCCACACTTTCTATTGATTAAAGCTCTCCCAGGCCATGGATAAGAGCTATGAGGCATAACCCTCATCTCCATTTCATCTGCTTCACCCTAACTCTCAATGTTAGGGTTAAGAGCTCAAAACACCTCATTCCAGTTGGCTTGTTTCTAAAGCCTAACCTTGCTTGAGCCTATTGATTGTGTATAGTGTGTGCTAATTGGTTGATTGTTGTTTGTTTGCCCATATGTGCATAATTGTTTGTGTGTGCCTCTGTGCATTGATTTCATCTTTGAACATTAATTGTATATCATCTCATGATCATTATTCATATTTTGTGACATTTTGTTTTGTCCATTGAGGAGTCAATTGTAAGTCCATTTATTGGCAGTTGTTTCCTATGATCTGGTAGGAGTTGGGACTAAGACCATTGATTGGCATCCCATTTCCTTGGAGTCGAGTGTAAGACCATTTATTGGCAACTTGTTTCCTCTTGCTTATTGCATCTGTTCTCTTTGTTTTGTGAGACTAGTGTAAGTCCATTGATTGGCATCCGATATCCATGTTTTATTTGTTTTGTGAGACTAGTGTAAGTCCATTGGTTGGCATCTGGTATCCATCTTTGTTTTGTGAGACTGGTGTAAGTCCATTGATTGGCATCCGGTATCCATTTTGGCTTTGTGAGATTGGTGTAAGTCCATTGATTGGCATCCGGTATCCATTTATGTTGTTTATTTGTTATTTGCTTGTTGCCTTTTCCAAAGGAATCACTTGGATCATCTATATATGATCTCAAGAGGTGAACATCTAAGAAGTTTTGCATCCCTTAACCTCTCACCCCTTTTGTTCCTTAAACCTCCATTTGCATGTTAACTCAAACCAGAAAAATATTGTGCAAACATTTTCATTTCTTTTTAAACTAGAAACCTAGGCCTTAAGCCTTTGATTTTCAATCTTCATTTTTTCATAATACTTCTTTTGAATTGAATTCTAATCATACTTTGACCATCTTTTGTGAATAATTCTAATTGATTAATTCCACTCATTCAATTGTTTTGTGGCCCTTGTCCACTTTCTTGATAAGTTTTCATACATTAGCCATAGATCTCAATTATCTTAGCGGTTGATGTGAATCTCACCTTTTGTCCTTAATGATTGAATTGTAAGACTTCGTTGCTTATTATAGGGCATGGTCCCTCACTAGCAAGTTGAAGCTTTTCTCACATGGTGGACTTGTGGTTATATAGGTTGAGTTTTCTCCCGTGGATAATGAAAGACCTTAGGGCTTTTGTTTAAAATCAATCCACTCATATTTTGGAAATCTTTTAGCCGAACTACGAGGTTTTGATCCTGTAAAGGTACGTAGGCAATGGTTATCCATCCAAACACAAAAATAATAAAAAGTTGTATATTCTTCTCTCATCCTCCCAATCAATGTTTGCACAATAAATATTTTCATAAACAATATCTTTTGCAACAATTTGTGAAAAGGGTTCCCTAGGAGTACCTAGGATGCTTTGGGTGCCTAACACCTTCCCTTTGCATAATTACCCCCTTACCCAGATCTCTGACCTTTCATTAGTTTTCTATGTGTAAAACTTCTTAGGCTTTTGTTCGCTTTTTAGCCATTCCTTCGGATAAATAAAAGTGCGGTGGCGACTCTATCTTTGTATGCTTTGCTTTTGATTTAGTCAATAAATCATAAAGTGATGAATACACCGCTACAGATATCTCATGTTAAGACATCACACATAACATCTTGTGAACACTCTTTGTTTTACCAAAATTGCTACCAACACTTAGAATCAACAAACTCCCCCTTTGGCAAATTTTGGCTAAAACATTTATCTGTCCTTTTTGTTCACAAGGTAAATTATCAGCAGTTAAACAACATAACAGTAGTTTAAACAGCAGCAGAAGCAACACACTTACTAGCTTATAGTTACTACTAATACATACATGCACAAGGGTACTTCTCCTCCCCCTAAATCTGTGCAAAACAAAAACAGAATTACTAGTTATGGATGCAACTTGTAAGACACACAAATGCACAAGGGTTCTTCTTCTCCCCCTAAATCTGTGCATACATCAAATAACAGCTACTGTAACTCCAGCACCTGTACCAGCCAGAATGTCATTCTGACATCTACTTCAACATCAACACCTGTGCACCACATCAGTCATCCCACATTCTGTTTTAATACGTGTGCACTTCATCCAATAATAGTTGTCCAGCCACATACATCACCTCACAGCTCCACAACTGCTTCCACATTCCACATTAACACATTAACACTTCTCCCCCTTTTTAGTCAAAATTGACCAAAGGTGACCAATTAGACAAAATAAATGTCAATTAGTCTATCAGAGAATGTTAGGACAAATGTTATAACATTAAACATGTTAAAACATAATAGTTAAGCAGTACAAACCATCATCATACACAGTTGTGATAGCTGAGATAATGAACAAATACAAGGAACTCATTAAGAGCCCAAAATATTACAAACAGGCATCAGTGAGGACTGCCATAAAATACACATTAAAAAACAATAGAACTTCAGCATCTAAACAACAGCACCAGAACAACTTTCAAAACAACAGCTACATAGTCTTCATCTTCAGTCTTCAACACATGGGGGGGGGGAACCATCAATCAGAGGAAGAAGTATCACCTTCACCTTCAGAGCCTTCAGAGCTTTCAAAGCTGCCACTAGATTGAGCATTTGATCTCTCACTTGAAGTATTTGCATATGACTCTTTGGTTTCACCAGCCTTCTCCACCTCTTCCTTCTCTAGGCCACGAATAAGAGCCTCCAAGGCCTCTTTTCTTGCTTTGGCGACCCTAATACCATTCTCCAGTTCTTTGCAGGTTTCCTTCAACTGATCAATTAAACTCCCTTGAGATGCAGGCTATTTTCTGGCAGATGTCATGACAACATCATTGACATGACTTCCCTCAAACAGCTTATGATGAATGGACAACGAGGGCTTTCTTCTGCTTGGAATGTCTTTTGCATTGAGTATGCTAGGTTGTTGACTCAAGATAATACCACAAATAATGGATGGGAAGGCAATGGGCTGCTTCACAGCATTTGTGGAGGCATGTCTTATAATTTGGTCAAACATAAACTTTCCAAAATCATAGTTAATCCTGGTTCCAATTGCATGAATGACTCTTCCAAGACCGATGGAGATGGTAGAGATATGATTAGTAGGCACCCAATTAGCTGAACCAATCTTGTGCAAGATGGCATATTTGACAGTTAGCTTGCTAGCTGAAAGGTGATTCCTACTAGGCCATTCCTTAACTTGGCCAGCTGTAATGATCCTACAAACCTCATTGTCTGTAGTCTCTAGATCTATTCCTCCATCAAATCCTCTCCCTAGGAACTTGTTGATGATGGTTGGTGAGAATCTCACACACCTACCTCTTACAAAAACTTTGCAAAATTCCCTGCTGCTCCTTTCAGAAATCTCCTCAGGGATATTTACAACAAATTCTTTCACCAACCCCTCATAGCATTGGGGCAGAGCAACCACAGTCTTTATCAATCCAGCGTTCTTGATTAAATCCATGACTTCCTTTACTTCCACAACCTCTTTTCCCAGCTCTCTCTCAACCGCTACCCTCCTCTGAATGACAAACTTCCATTTACCAACACCGTCTTCTATGTGAAAAGAGATGTTGTCTAAATGTACAGCTGCAGCTTTTCCTAGACACTTCTTAACAGCCTGCCTTTTTGCAAAGGAGATGTCTGGAACATTGTCTTAGACATCCTCATCAGAGTCAGAACTCTTACTTTCTTTCCTCTTCTTAATCTTAACCTTGCTCCATGACTTGGAGGGTCCTACAACTGCAGTCTTCTTCCTAGTCCTGGATGCCATCATTTCAGCCACGGTTTTTCCTTTCCTAGTCTTCAATTTCCTAGCAGCACTTGGTTTCACATGGTGAACCAAAGTGTCCTCCTCTTCCTCTGAGCTTTCTTCCTCCAAATCAATGTTATCCTCAGCAGTATCAGGAGACATGCTAGCTGGTTTCTTGCTAGGTAAATTTTTCCCAAGAGAACATAATCCCTCAGCAGCTACTTCCTTTTCTGTCTTAGATGATTCATCATCTTTTTCAGCTTGGGTTTCCACCTCAGGAGAGGGGTCCCTTCTTGACAGAGGGGTAAAAATATCCTTGACTCCATGTTCTTCATTCATAATCCTAGTAACCAGGTTTCTTATGGTGCGATCAGTAAAGTGCATGTCCTCTTTATTAGGAGATTTTTCAGGAATGTTACCTTGCTTAGTTCCAGCCATGGAAGAGGGCCCGGGGACGTCACCTGGTATCATACACAGAGGAGTCACGTCCATCAAATCTTCATCCAGAAACTCCATGGAAGGAGTTCTTGTATGAAAGGGTTTTGAGCTAGATGATGATGGATATTGAGACATGTTGTTGAACTTTTGAGGAAAATTTCTTTTCCCTAGTAGAGGTTCTCTGAGTAGTTTGATGAAGATGGAAAGAGTTGTGTTTAGGTAGAGCGTGCAAATGGAATAGATCCTATTTCCAATACTAGGCAATGATTCATTATTAATGTGGCTCTTTCTTTTAATTTGGAAGACAATATATTTGTTACCTTTTCCACTCCATATTAATTTCCATACTTTCTCAAGAATCCAAGTCCCTGATTTCCCCCTTACATATTCAAGTTGGATATCATCCCAATCCCTTGCAGCCTTGTCAGTTAGTTGCATTTCATGCTGGAGGACTATGAATTTGTTTTCCACATATTTTCTGATTGAGTGATGACAGCAAATAATGTACTTGGTCCAGCTGTGATGAATATGATTTTTGGACATAGTTGTATCATACAGGTTGTCATAATACAATGTCATGACATCGTGTGTGACATTGTATGCAGTTATCAGTAGTTTCATCCAACCTAGTTGAGAACAGTTGCTTTTATCTGATATACTTTCATCATCAACATCATTTTTATCTTTCACATATGTAGGATCAAGAGTCCTATCACTCTTCATCTCAATCCTCTCCACATTGTTCTTGGCACCCATAACCCCTTGTGGCACAGTTCCAACAAAGCTCTCTCCAATATCAGACTGCATATAACTAGTCACATGTCCACCTATTTGATCTAACCTCTCACCCATTTGGGCCATCATGACCTTTTCTCTCTTGAGAGTAAGGTTAAGTCTGAGCTTCTGGTGTGACATCCTTGTCTGACATTTCCCACAGGCTTGGCTTTCATTACTCTTGAGGGTTCTTCTAGCAGCTGTACTTATCTTCATCCCTTCCTTTTTGTCATAGGTACACTTTGAGGAATGATCCAATTGTGAGATCCACATGTAACAATTGTCTTTGGTCCTGATTCCTTTCATAATCACTTCACTTTCTTTGTTACTAATCAGACAATCAGTTTTAGTGAAGTTGACATTCAGGCCTGATCACATAGTTGACTGATGCTTATTAGATTTGCAGTCAAACCCTTAACCAGCAGGATATTGTCAAGTTTAGGAACTCCAGGACAATCAAGCTTTCCTATCCCCTTTATTTCACCCTTTGCTCCATCACCAAAGGTTACATGGCTTATGATATAAGGGAGAAGATCAGTTATTAGGTTTATGTTTCCAGTCATGTGTCTAGAACATTGTCGCATTACGCGAAAAACCGGCGGGAAAACGAAACAACAGAGCCGCCACCGTGCGTTATTTATCCCAAAAGAGGGAAAGGAAACGCTCGAAGTAAACCTGGAAAGAACATGGTCTCGCGACCAGAGAAAGATGGGATCGGGTGTCGGTTATGCGAAGGGAAGGTATTAGCACCCCTATGCATCCGTCGTACTCGACGGGATCCACGCTCAGAAAGAATAGAAGAAAGGTTGCTAAAGACTTCTCAAACACTGCACACACACTGGAAGGAAACACAAAAAGGACGGAAGAAGAGGACTCTGCAGGATATCGCATCCTGGGCCTACGTAGTCTGTCAGACACAGACATCAGAGTCGACGTAGTTCGGGACAGGGGAAACGTGCTCGCTAGGATGTCGCATCCTATGCATACGTATCTTCTCTGACCGGAGAAGAATCAGAGGACTCATAGCTCGGCTAACGCACGCCAGACAACACAAACACAGGAAACCGACAGCCAATCGCTGGACTTACGTCAGACTCCACACAAACAGGCAAACATGGAAACCGAATGCCAATCGCTGGACTTACATCAGACTCCGAACCAACAAACACACACACAGGAAACCGACTGCCAATCGTTGGACTTACGTCAGGCTCCAACAAGCAAACAAAACACAGGAAACCAACTGCCAATCGCTGGACTTACGTCGGACTCCAAACACACACAAAGGGGGGTTGAAAAAGAAAAAGGGCGCCCGGAGAGATCAGCTCATCTCCTGCCTACGTACCTCATCTGGTATGAGGATCAGGGCGACGTAGTTCCCCTACACAGGGAAAGAACTTCTAACCTAACCAGAGACAAAGGGAGACACAAACTACTAGGGAGACTACAACTCGAGCCTAGAAGTTGTCATGCATACGATCCCTATGTTGAGGTTTATATCCTAATTTGCACAGGAAGCAAGCTATCCTAAACAGCACAATCAATCACAAGCCCAAAAGCAAGCACACATACTATATACAAACAAGTGGCTCACACAAGGCTAGGATTTAGTCAAGGGGTCAAATCAACCTCGACAAGCAAACCTACTGGAAAAGGGTATGGTTAGCTCTTAACCCTAACATTGAGAGTTAGGGTGAAGCAGATGAAATGGGAAGTGAGGGTAAGACCTCACAGCTCTTATCCCTGGCCTGGGAGAGCTTGACTCAAAATAGAAAGTGTGGGAGTTCAGAATGTAGGAACTCTTCTCCATAGATGACTGACACCACAGGATCTTGGGTTCTTATTCAAAGTGCATCAACACAATCGTGTGAGCAAGATGAATGACACAACTGAATTGCAGGGGATGGATTTCACATCCCTTGTATCTGCCAATTCCTCTTCACTTAGGAGGTCTTTGAATGTACAGGGCACAACACTAAACAACCACAAGCATTGCCTCTTAAGGAGGACTTCAGACAGGTGCCTGCCTACATAACAGGACCGGTCTTCCAGACTACATGAAGTCAAGAGAATTATACCTCAGTGGTAAGCAAACCACAAGCTAGCAAAGCAAGTTCAAAATGAACTCAAAGCAACTTAGGTACCTGTGAAAAAAATCTAAACCAATCAGTTCAACTGTACAGACAAACAATCAACAGTTAATATCACACAGACAGATAAGCATCATCAAACAACAATGAGCAAGCCACAAGCACAAATGAATTGGTTCTCAAAGCCTACAAAACACACAAAGGTTAGCCAACAACAACCAATAATCAAGCTCAAATGAATGAACCTCTCCAATCATGGCAATGTGCATCTGAACCTGAAATCACAACTCAAATGATAAGTCCAAACCACTAGGTCAAAGCCTAGGGTCAAAAGAGGGTCAAAAAGTCAAAACAGAACTTCAAACTTGACATGAAGCAACTTCACACACATATTGACATATCCTGAAAAGGCTCACATCAAAATCATTAACCAAATGCATTTCATGATCAAGTGAAGTCAAAGGTGATTTCAAAGCATCCAAATGGTCAACATGAATGAAAAATTCAAATCAAAACAGAAATGATTCAAATAAATCTGGAAAAATTCATGCATATTCAAGACATCTAACATGATCAACACACAAAAAATCAGAAGCATTGGACATCATTAGGCATGGCAATCACATTGTACAAAACAGACAACCAAATGTGTGACACAAATTGTCACACCAAGTTAACTCAATCATAAAACATAATTGGTGCATAGGAAAAAAATCAAACCAAAGCCAAAATATTCATCAATGTGTCAAGAAGCTACACACAATATTTCAGGTTCATTGGATCACTTTTGAGCATTTTATGATGAAAGGAGCAAGGCAATATCACACAAGCATATGTATTCAAACATCCTAGCACAAATCATTTTTCCAGCCAAGCACAACTTGCAAATTTATGCTCATAAAAAACTAGACAGAATGAGGAGCATGTAGCAAAAAATTGGGATCAAATTGATGCATTTTTCAATTTATAATGATTTTTGGAAGTTTGGAAAGAATTTGAAAATCAAAAGTGAGCCAAGGCATGAAAATGGGAGGGAAAGATGAAAAATGGCATGGCATTTGAAAAACCACACTCGGCTAGGATCGAACCTGGCACGAATTTGAACTTGGCGCGCCTCACCAAAACGGTGACGTTTTGGTCTTAAACCCTAAACCCAACACGTTTCCAGAATTTTCGTAGCTAACTCAAAAACTCGTAGTAAAACCCTAGCAACATCATAGCAGGTTCTGGAAACGCATGAAGTTCATAGGTTGAAGATGAAGATCATGATGATCTTCATGCGAATTTCCAGATTTTCAAAAAAATATCCAGAAATCAATAAACTTAGCACCAAACGATTCATCATGTCAGGTACATTCAAGATCAAACATCAATTAAACATGAATCATCATAACAAAGCCAAATCGAAGAAAAGAAAAATTTGCATCAAACTTTCAATCATGCATAACTTTGCGTACAGTGCACAATTTCACTTCATTTTTTCACCAGCATCATCACCAATCAAAGAACTACATGAATATCCTAATGAATTGCAAAATAATTGAACTCGAAAACTGACCTTCTTGACGAACAGAACTTAGAACCGTATGATACAAGGCTTGTAATGTCTCAAAGTTCCTCTATGATGCTTGTGGAGATGAATGCTGGTGAGATTGAAGCTCAATTGCACGTGAAACCAGCTCAATTTGCAAACTCCATGGATGCTTCAAGCTTTGAGTATGAGCAAATATGGCACGGTTTAATCCAATTCCACGTCCAAATCTTCTCAAAAATGCTTCAAGAGGATGAATCAATCAACAGGAAATGCTACTGTGTGAAGAATTTGCAAAATATTTTGAGAGAAAAGTTTGGATGATTTTGAGATTCAGATCTGAAATGAGTGTTCATGACCAATACAGTTAGGATTAACAATATATATGCCATGCTAATCATGTTTAGAACCTGTTTAAGCCAAATGCAATCAAGATTAACAAGATATGAAGTGTATGCACTAATTGGTATTTTCACCCCCCATGCATGAAAAGCCAGGTGAACAGTGTACACATCTGATCCAAAATCCCTTAAAACAAGCCCATGCAAGCTTTTGAATTGGTATTTTATGCTCATGATCAACCAAAATGGTTTTATGAAATTTTCTTCAAAAACCTTCATGAATAAGCACATGCCCATGCAAAGGAAATTCATGTCATGTAATGGTATGCTTGGAAAGTACATATTATGAGGATCAAAATGCAAAAAGGACCACTCATTTTGGAGCTTTGGTTAAAAAGTTATGCCCATTTGAATTTTTAAGCACACTTTGCCATGATTGGATCATATCTCCTCAACCACACATTAGAAATTCATGATCTTGGACATTTTGGAAATGGGAGAGAAAGAGCTTCAACTTTCATGTTGAAGAAAATTTCATTTGAAGCTTTCTTGATGATGTAAACTTGAGTTGAAGTTGGTCCAAAACCTTGCCATTTTTGGAAAGTTCAAATTACAGGTCACTTGCTATTTTGGGAAATTCTTGACCTGACTTCAAATTCTTCAATGTTGATACTTGGAATGTCAAATGAGACTTGTTTGAACATGAATGAATCATCTCTAATCACTTCCCACCTCTAAATCCACAGCTGACTTTGCAGTTGACTTCTGTTGACTTTTATGGGTCTCAGATGATTTGCACATGAACTGATGAGTTCTGAGCCTTCAACACTTGGCGAAGCCACTTCAAAATGATCCTTGGGTCATATAAGATCAATGGAACAACCCTAGGGCTTTGGTCTCATACAAAATGCTCTTGTTGCCTTGCACATTTGAATCTCCTGACCAGTCTTGCCTGATGAGATGTAATGGACTATGCAATATGAATGCAATGTTAATGACCTAAAATTGAAATGTATAGACAAATGGGGGGTGCAAATTTGAGGTGCTACAAACATCCACCATCAAGATACCACTCTTCTTTGGCTAAGATTTTAAAGGGAGTGTGAGCTATTAGACTTGCAACATTAGTCTTAGGAACCCATTGCTTATTGTTGATAGGCCTGTGCTGTTGATAGTGAGTCTGTTGATGAACAGGGATAGGGTAACCATATAGCTTATAGCAGAAAGGCTTTAGGTGACCAAATTTCCCACAATAATGGCATCTCCATCTTTGGTGCTTCCTCTGATGTTGTGACATCTCAGGACTGCTCTTACTATTGCTGCATTTAGGTTTGGCTTAAGGTTTATAACTAGTGTAACTGATATCAGCCTTGGATTTATTATATCCTATTCCAGATTTGTCTCCTGTGATTAGTCCAGTTTGGAGAATCTTATCTAAGGGGTCAGATCCATTATTTAACATCCTTACATACTTGGTCATCTCTTCTAGTTTTGAGTGAAAGAACAAAGCTTCTGTTTTTAACTTTGAGATGGTTTCCACATGTTCATCCTTTTCATTCTCCAGTTGTACTATCTTCTGGCTTTCAACTTGTTGACTTTAATCTAGCTTGACCTTCAGAGCCACTGCTTTTGTTTTTAATTTGGAGATGGTTTCCAATTGTTCTACCTTCTCTTTCTCAAATTGAGTTATCCCCTTCTTCTGGTTCTCAACCTGTTTACACAACTCTACACTTTTGTGGCACAACTTTCTGTAGGTGGAGGCCAACTCTTCAAAGGTCACTTCTTCATCACTTGAGTCTCCATCAAAACCCCATTTTCCTATCAATGCAGTCACCAGATTTGCAGCCTCCTCTGTATCATTCTCATCAGACCAAGTGGCAGCAAGACTCATCTTCTGCTTCTTGAGATAGGTCCCATATTCAGTTCTAATGTGTCCATACCCATCACATTCATAGCACTTTACTTCTTTTCCTTCTCTGGACTTTTCATCTAACCTTGCTCTTCTTTCATTGCTGATGTCAGATGAGATGTTCTTGACATTTGCCTTGGATCTTACATCCATCTTTTTTAACAATCTGTTGAACTGTCTCCCCAACATTGCAACTTCATTGGTCAAATCTTCATCAACATCCTGACTATTTTCCTCTTCTGTATTTGATATGAAGGCAATGATTTTGGTTTTCTTCTCAGAACCATCATTTAATCCCATCTCAAAGGTTTGGAGGGAACCAATTAGCTCATCAACCCTCATGTTGGAAATCTCTTGAGACTCTTCTATGGCAGTCACCTTCATTGCAAATCTCTTAGGGAGTGACCTAAGTATTTTCCTTTCCAGCATTTCATCTGTCATCTTCTCTCCCAGGGCTCCTAAGGCATTAGCAATTTCAAGGATACTCATGTGGAATTCATGAATGTTTTCATCTTCTTCCATCCTTAAATTTTCAAACTTGGAGGTGAGCAGCTGAAGTCTAGACATCTTTACCCTAGAGGTGCCTTCATGAATGGTCTTGAGAATGTCCCAAGCATCTTTGGCCACTTCACAGTTGTTTACCAACCTGAAAATGTTCTTGTCTACCCCATTGAATATTGCATTCAATGCTTTAGAATTTCCAAGAGCTAGATCATCTTCCTCCTTGGACCATTGTTCTTCAAGCTTCTTCTCAGTGGTGGCTTCTCCTTCTTTAGTAATGACAGGATGCACCCAGCCTGTTAACACAACTTTCCAAGCCTTGTTATCAAGAGATTTTAGAAAGGCTACCATTCGAGGTTTCCAATAGTCATAGTTTGAACCATCCAAGATAGGTGGTCTATGAACAGATCCTCCATATCTCTCCATTGTACCAAAAAGTATTGTCCCTAGATCTCACCCAGAACCAGAGCAGGATGCCTTCTCTGATACCAATTGAAATTCTGGTATCAAATATGAGATGTCGAATGTAATGTCACGACACTAATATCTGAATTACACTAATAGAAGAAAGATATAGGAAGGTAAAGCAAAAGACACAAGCAATTGTTAACCCAGTTCGATGCAACTCACCTACGTCTGGGGGCTACCAAGCCAGGAAGGAAATTCACTAAAATAGAATCAGTTCAAAGACTCTCCGTACACTTCCACAAGTTACAGTATTTCTCACCTAATCTTTACCCGTGCAATTTCTACCTAAGCACTCTTAGATATGAGAACCCACTCACTTCCCTACAATCACACCTGTGATCTTAAACAACAATCCCTTGAGAAAAGAAAACACTTTTCAATAACACACTCTTGATTTTACTTCACAGTTTCAATCAAGAAGACACACTCTTGATCTTGCTTCACATCTTTGATCAAGAAGACACACACTTGATCTTGCTTCACAACTTTGATCAAGTAGACACACACTCTTGCTTAACAGCTTTAGAGTGACAAATTACAACCACAAATCAGTCCAATTCAATCATCAAAAGATGACTTGAATGGCTTACAAGTCTCATGACTAAATAGACACAAACCCTAGCTCTCTCACTATATTTCGCTTGGTATTGGTTGTGTTGTAAAAAAGGTTTTCTAAGTCCCTTTTTATAGAAGCATTCAGCTAGGCTTGGACATCTTGAAAACCCTAAATCTATTTTCCAATCAAATCTTCTTATAACAGCTGGTTAGATCTCCTTGGAAAATAAGTAAATCAGGTTGTAATCCATGATTGAATGCGCCAGCTAATCAGATCTTCAATCATACATAGATTGCCATTAATTGTGCAATCACAAAACACCAGACATTCACACTGAATGTTTTGTGTAGAGGATGTCATGACATCGGGTCTGACATCCGGGAAAAATCCTGCATAATTCAATAATTCCTTTTATAACTTCCAGCAGATACCACCATATCAGATGCCATAACCTTGTGTATGATATCTTGAAACAATCCTGCATGAACATGTCTTTTATTTAAGCTCCATCAGGTACATCCCATATCAGATGCCATGACTTTGTGTATGACATTCTGAAACAATCTTGCATGAACATGTTCTTGAACTCCAGCAGGTACATAGGATATCTCATGTTAAGACATCACACATAACATCTTGTGAACACTCTTTGTTTTACCAAAATTACTGCCAACACTTAGAATCAACAGGATGATTGATATTAAGGATGACTTGATCCATCCCATGACCTTTGTGTGGTGTGATTTGCTTGATCCTTGAGTGTGGTTGTTGCATCCATGCATTCATGCACCCATTTGCATCCATATAATCAAATAATGAGAAAATTTTCAAGGAACTTAAGAGGTCTATTTGAAAAATTTCAGACATGGAAAGGCAAAGAAGGAATACGAAGAAGTACAATTTCAGACAACCCGACTTGAAAGAGCTAAGGAATTTGACATCCTATCTATTAGATCCCTTGGATTTCAAGGCTCGTCATGGTAAGCTTCTATCTATTCTGGCTACTCAAGTGGATGAAGGTTTGATGAGCATATTGGTGCAGTTTTATGATCCCCTGTACCATTGCTTCACATTTCCGGATTTCCAGCTTTTGCCCACGCTTGAGGAGTATGCCTATCTTGCGGGATCAGTTGTCGTGTAGTGGCTTAGAGAGGGTTCCTACTTCTCAAGAGATAGTTGATATGTTGCATATAGATGAATCTCTGTTTGGTGCTCATATGACTACCAAAGGTGGAATTCAAGGTCTTCCTTCTGAGTTCCTCATTGCCCAAGCTACTATGTATGGGAAGGCCATGAGTGAGGATGCCTTTGAGGCCATATTTGTACTTCTCATCTATGGGCTGGTGTTATTCCCCAACATCGATAAGTTTTTGGATGTGAACGCTATTAGGATTTTCTCTTCTCTTAATCCTGATCCGACTCTGTTGGGTGACACTTATTTCTCTTTGCATATGAGGAATGCAAAGGGTGGTGGTACCATTGTGTGTTTTTTGCCTCTGCTGTACAAGTGGTTTATTTCGCACTTGCCGCAGACGGTCGCTTTCAAGGAGAACAAAGGATGTCTACGGTGGTCCACGAGACTTATGTCTCTCACTAATGATGATATCTTTTGGTACAACCGTGTATATGATGGTGTGCAGATTATCGACTCTTGTGGTGAATTCTCCATTGTGCCTCTTCTTGGTACATGTGGTGAGATTTACTACAACCCTATTTTGGCACATCGTCAGCTTGGGTTCCCCCCAAAGGATAAAACTAATAACATTCTGTTAGAAGGTGTGTTCTTCCAGGAGGGTAAAGATCCCCAAGGCTTGAAGGGAAGGATGGTTCGCGCTTGGCGCAAGATCCATAGGAAGGGAATGAAGGAGCTAGGTCCGAAGAACTGTATAGGTTTGGAACCCTATACCTCTTAGGTTAGGAGGAGAGCTTCCGAGTACCTTATGCCTTATGAGTATCCGAGACCTACACCTTTGGTTGTGGCTGGGCCTTCAACCCTCCCTGACCAAGGAGTAGAGGAGTTGAGAGACGAAGACCGTTCATGTGCCAGGATCTGTGACCGAGAAGAGCTACTTCAGTAGCTGAGAGAGAAGGATGCTTTGATAGAGTTTCTTGAGCACCAGGTTATTGATGAGCCTGATAATGCATTGACTTCTCTTCGTCCTCAGTCTTCCAAGTTTTGGAAGACGAAGTATGATCGACTCACCAAATAGAAGGCAGATATGGAGGCAGCCTTTGAGAGGGAGGTGAAGAGACTTCGTGCAGCTTATCTTCCAGTCTCCAGAGCTTTAGATGATTGTTTATAGGGTTTCATAGGATGTTCATTTTCCTTCTCTCTTGTATTGTATTTGGTTACCAAGATTGTACTTCTTTGGTGTAAAAATATGTTCCATATATTATTGATGTGATATTTCCATATATGTCTAAATGATTAATACTTTCAAATATTTGCAAATAGGACTCTAAAGTTCCTTTGATAAATAAAATAAATCATATGCACAAGCATTGCATACATCATGTGCATAACCAGGTTTTGCTCCAGGCTTCTTGTTCTATGGTCTAACTCTGTGTTCTTCATTTATTTTGAAGACAAGCTGACTCACCGGTACTACACTCGAGCCAACGCTTCAAGACTGATGGATCACTTAGAGAAAGAGAACCGTGAACTCAAGGAGGAAGTGGCCAGATTTACTTCCATGATGGAGTCTTTCATGGCCGCCCAGAGCCAGTCGTCTCCGGCACCTACAACTCCTCCCCTGAGGAAAATCATCTCTGAGATTGCCTCTTCCACAGTGCATGCAGCGAGCGCCCACTTTGAACCAACAACTATGCAAGCCGGGTTTCCTTGGGGATGCCTGCCAACTTTGTTCCTGAGGGTCTTACCCCCACATTTGCTTCTCTGCCGGCATCTAGCCCGGTCCTCGTCGTTCCACCTCATATCTTGCATACTATGCCAAGAGTAGACGACACCATCTACCACTTTGAGCCGTCTAAGGGCCCAGATGTCTATGAAAAGATGGATGCTATGACCGATCAGTTTCTTGAGCTCCGCAAGGAACTCAAAACTCTCAGAGGAAAGGACCTCTTTGGCAAGTCTGTTGCTGAACTCTGCCTAGTTTCGAACGTCAAAATCCCTGTAAAATTCAAAGTACCTGAGTTTGAAAAGTACAAGGGAAATACTTTCCCTCTTAGCCACCTGGTTATGTATGCGAGGAAGATGTCGACTCAGACCGACAACGATCAGCTCCTCATTCATTATTTCCAGGATAGTTTGTCCGGTGCTGCCCTGAGATGGTATATGGGCTTGGACAACGCGAACATCCGATCCTTCATTGACCTTGGCGAAGCTTTCGTCAAGCAATACAAGTATAATGTGGATATGGCTCCCGATAAGGATCAATTGAGAGCCATGTCCCAGAAGGACAAGGAAACTTTCAAAAAATACGCCCAGAGGTGGCGAGAGCTAGCATCACAGGTTGTGCCTCCACTAGAAGAGAAAGAAATGACCAAGATCTTCCTAAAAACCTTGAGCTCATTCTATTATGAGCGGATGATTGCCATCGCTCCCTCTGATTTCATCGAGATGGTGAACATGGGGATGCGTTTGGAAGAAGGAGTCAAGGAAGGGCGGCTGACTAGAGAAGAAGGCTCTTCTGCCAAACGATATGGGACGTTTGGTAAGAAGAAAGATGGCGAGGCACATGTTGTGACCTCCCATGTTAAACCAAGAAGACCCTTAGTAAGGAGGAAGACCGTGCGTCCAGTCGGTAATCAGCATCAGGTGGCTCACATAGCACCTATTTTCAGAGAAAATTTGCACTATCAGCACAATAATAACCAGCAACAGCAACATCAACAATATCAACAACAACAACATCGCCCTCAACAGCAGGCCTAGCAGCCTCAAAACAACAATCAGACTAGTACAAACTATGAGAGAAAGAGGGTCACCTTTGATCCTATTCATATGACCTATGCAGAGCTATATCCCTATTTGATAGAGAGGAAGCTGATTACTCCACGCGACCCAACGGCTATACCTACCAACCCTCAGTGGTGGTATAAGCCCGAGCTACATTGTGTTTATCATTCTGGTGCCCCGGGACATGACGTGGAAAACTGTCACCCACTGAAGACCAAGGTTCAAGACCTTGTGAGAAGTGGTATCTTGTGTTCGAGGACGTAGGTACCAATGTAAAGAAGAACCCATTGCCCGAGCATGGGAAATCCTCTGTCAACATGGTCCAGGGCTGCCCTAGTAAATATAAGGTCAAATATATCAGCCATATTCGACAATCATTGGTCGAGATGTACAGACTATTGTGTGAATACAGTCATTATGAGCACGGCCATGACAAATGCCGAGTTTGCACTGTCAATCAGAGGGGATGTCGCCATGTCCGTAAAGACATCCAAGAAATGCTGGATGAAGTTGTAATTGTAATACTTCAAAATCGCGATGTCGATGATGATGAAGTCAATGTGATATCTCCAGTGTTTCAGATCCTAGAGCCTATTGTCATCCGGTATGATGGTAGAAAATAGAAGGCTTCTCCCACTCTGATAATAAAACGAGTTGGCCCTGTGCCATACTCTTCTGATAAAGTTGTCCCCTATCGTTACAATGTTGTGGCATTGGAAGATGGGAAGGAGGTGCTCCTGCCCTCTACTTCTGTTGTTAATATCACCAATGTCAGCGGCCTGACCCGTAGTGGTCGTGTTTTCTCGGTTCCGCCAAAACCCCAGGCTGACGTCCGTAGGGCTGATATTGCTGATTGTGCTGTGCGCCCAGTTGGGAATGTTGTTATTGCTCAGAATCTGGCACTTGTTGCTAGTAAACCTGCCACTATTGTAAGAACTCTTGTCTCTGCTAGCCAGGGTGGCACCATGAAAGAAGACTTTGATGAGATGTTGAGGATCATCAAGAGGAGTGAATACAACATTGTAGATCAGCTTCTATAAACGCCATCAAGGATCTCTGTGTTTTCTTTATTGATGAATTCAGAACCTCACCGTGAAGCTCTGTAGAAGGTGTTGGATGTGGCGTATGTAGATCATGATGTCACAATAGAACAATTCGATAGTATTGTTGCAAACATTACCGCTTGTAACAATCTGAGTTTTTGTGATGCTGATCTCCCCGAGGAGGGAAGAGACCACAATTTGGCACTTCACATATCCATGAGCTGCAAGGATGATGCCATGTCTAATGTGGTGGTAGACAATGGATCATCGTTGATTGTGTTGCCAAAATCCACTCTGGCCAGATTGTCATACTAGGGCCCCCCATGAGGCAGATTGGAGTAGTGGTTAAAGCTTTTGATGGATCCCGCAAAATAGTGATTGGTGAGGTTGAACTCCCAGTCAAGATTGGACCAAGTGATTTCCAGATCACATTTTAGGTCATGGATATCCACCCATCATATAGTTGTTTGTTAGGCAGACCATGGATTCACGAGGCAGGCGTCGTGGCATCCACCCTACACCAGAAATTGAAGTTTATCAAAAACAAAAAGCTGGTGGTGGTAGGGGGAGAGAAGGCTTTCCTGGTTAGCCATTTGTCTTCCTTTTCTTACATAGATGCTGAGGATAAATTTGGAACACCGTTCCAAGCTTTATCTATTGCTGAGCCTACTAAGAAAGAAACTTCTTCATTTGCGTCCTATAACGATGCTAAGTTGGCCATTAAGCATGGCACAACTACCGGTTTAGGACAAATGATCAAGATGGAAGACAACAACTCCCGGGCTGGCATAGGGTATTCTTTTGGCACATTCAATAAGCATGGACTGTTTCAGAGTGGGGGGTTCATCCATGCCGTCCAAGATGAGGAAGCTGCTGCTATTGTGGAAGAGGATGCAGAGGAAGATCCTGGCAACTTTGTCATCCCTGGAGGGGTCTGCAACAATTGGGTCGTTGTTGATGTTCCAGCAGTCGTCCATAAGTCAACGTAATGTTCACTATTTGTTTAAAAACCCTTCTCCCATGCCAAAAGGAGAAGTGATGACATTGTTAGCTCATAAATACAATGATATTTTTATTCAATAAATTCATGTTAAATGTTTGTTTTTCCAGTCATTTTCACTTTTCGCTTTTTTCGCATGAAATTGGTAATCACATAAAACCTTAAAAATAGAATAAAATCAATTTTTTCATCTGCATAATGATTTTCCTTGTTTGAATTCTAAAATCTCTTTTATATCCAAAATCATTATGCAGGTTGATCAAACCCATTGAACATAATGATCCAACACCATCTTCCAACTTTGAGTTCCCTGTATTTGAGGGCGAGGAAGATGATGTTGAAGAGATCCCTGACGAGATTACCCGTCTACTTGAGCATGAAGAGAAGATCATTCAGCCGCATCTTGAGAATCTAGAAACAGTCAACTTGGGGCCTGAAGATTGTGTGCGAGAAGTGAAGATTGGGGCACTCTTGGAAGAGCCTGTTAAGAAGGGGTTGATTGAGTTGCTACGAGAATACGTCGATGTCTTTGCCTGGTCATATGAAGACATTCTTGGTTTGGATACTGATATCGTGCAACATTTCTTTCTTTTGAAGCCTGAGTGTGTGCCTGTGAAGCAAAAACTCAGAAGAACTCATCCTGATATGGCAGTGAAGATCAAAGAAGAAGTTTAGAAGCAAATTGATGTGGGGTTTCTGGTGACTTCTACATATCCTCAATGGGTGGCCAATATTGTGCTCGTGCCTAAGAAAGATGGAAAAGTCCGAATGTGTGTGGACTATAGAGACTTGAATAAAGCTAGTCCGAAAGATGACTTTCTTCTACCACATATTGATATGTTGGTAGATAATACAGCTAAATTCAATGTATTCTTGTTTATGGACGGATTTTACGGATATAATCAGATTAAGATGGCACCCGAGGATATGGAGAAGACAACATTCATCACACCTTGGGGAACATTCTGTTATCGAGTGATGCCCTTCGGTTTGAAGAATGCCGGAGCCACGTATCAACGGGCTATGACTACCTTGTTTCATGATATGATGCACAAGGAGATCGAGGTATATGCTGATGATATGATTGCAAAGTCAAGAACGGGAGTTGAACATGTAGAGAACTTATTGAAGCTTTTTCAGCATTTGAGGAAGTATAAGCTTCGTCTATATCCTAACAAGTGTACATTTGGAGTCCGTTCCAGCAAGTTATTGGGCTTTATTGTCAGCGAAAGAGGTATTGAAGTTGATCCTGCCATGGTCAAAGCAATACAAGAGATGCCTGCGCCTAAAACTGAGAAGCAAGTCCGAGGTTTTCTTGGCCGCTTGAATTATATTTCCAGATTTATATCCCACATGACTGCCACATGTGCGCCGATATTAAAGCTCCTCCGGAAAGATCAGCGTCAGGATTGGACCGAGGATTGCCAAAAAGCCTGCGACAGTATCAGAGAGTATATGTCCGAGCCTCCGACTTTGTCTCTGCCTATGGAAGGGAGACCCTTGATTATGTACTTGACTGTTCTTGAAGACTCTATGGGTTGTGTATTGGGTCAG
Source organism: Lathyrus oleraceus (assembly GCF_024323335.1). NCBI lineage: Eukaryota > Viridiplantae > Streptophyta > Magnoliopsida > Fabales > Fabaceae > Lathyrus > Lathyrus oleraceus. Next base: position 420,351,190 of record NC_066581.1, read on the forward strand.
CAAGATGAATCAGGGAAGAAAGAATATGTTATTTACGACCTGAGTAAGAAGTTCACTGATTGTGAGTCTCGATACTCGGTGTTTGAGAAGACATGTTGTGTTTTGGCTTGGGCTGCTAAGCGCTTACGCCAGTATATGTTGAATCATACGACTTGGTTGATATCCAAAATGGATCCAATCAAGTATATCTTTGGGAAGCCTGCTTTAACTGGGAGGATTTCCCATTGGCAGATGTTGTTATCTGAGTATGATATTGAGTATCGAGCTCAAAAGGCTATAAAAGGTAGTATCTTGGTTGACCACTTGGTGTAGCGGGGTATTCGTTACCATTAGAGATATTGACTAAATCCAAGGTAAATCATACAAGTCGAGTCGCCACCGCACTTCTATTTATCCAAAGGAATGGTTAGAAAGCGAATAAAAACCTAAATTTTTTAACAAAAACTAGTAAAAGAAACAGAGATCTGGGTAAGGGGGTTGGTTATGCAATGGGAAGGTGTTAGGCACCCAAAACATCTTAGGTACTCCTAGGGAGCCCTTTTCATACTTGTTGTGAAGGTTGTTGTTTTGTGAAAATTTGTTTGTGCAAAGATGTTTGAAGAGATGAGAGGAGAATATACAAATTATTTACGTTTTGTGTTTGGATGGATAAACCCATTGCCTACGTACCATCTTAAAAAAGATTAGGATCAAAACCTCGTAGTTCGGGGTAAAAATCTCAAAACAAGTTGGTGAATTGATTGGTCCAAAAGCCTTAAGGTCTTTTGTTATCAAAGGGAGAAAACTCAACCAAACCACAAATCCACCATGTGAGGATAGCTTCAACATGCTAGTGAGGGGTTAACCCTATAATAAGCATGGAAGACTCATTGTCCATCACTAAGGATATAGGTGAGTATTACATCTACCACAAAGATAACTCAAACCTAATAGCTAAAGGATATGGAAAATCTGATTAAGAAAGTGGCCATTGGAACCACAAAAATAAATTTGAATGGGTCATATTTACCAATTAGAAGTATATACAAAAAATTGTCAAAGTTGACTTAAAGGTTCAATTCAAAATAAGTGTTATGAAAAACAAGTTTGAAAATCAAAAGCATAAGGCTTAGGTTTCTAATGTTTAAAAAACAATAGTTAAATGTTTGCACAAAGAGTTTTGGCTTGGGTTAGAGTGGAGAGAAGAAGAAGAAGGGCTAAATCCTAAGCATACAAGGGGTGAGGGGAAAGAGAACAAAACCACACAAGGAGTTCCTCTCTTGAGATCATATTGATGATCCAAGTAGCTCCCATCCTTTGGAATAAGCAACCACAAAGCATAAGCAATCAAACAAGTCTCCTAAGAGATCCTCAATGTGTCTGGTATCTTTCCCTTTGAATGATCATGGCAATGGTTTCCTCCAATTAAGCTCATAGAATCCCTAGCACAAAAGCACACACATCGAAAGTTCCATGAAGTAAATCAAGAATGGACAAGAGTGAGTTTAGAGATTTGGTCTTTCTACCCATCTTCATCATCAAGATCCTTTTATTCCAATTTTGCATAAGGAAAGTCCTAGAATCTAAGTCCAATTCTCCATTCTTTGCATAGGGAAAGTCCTAGAAACTAAGTCCATTTCTTTGCATTTGGTTCACAACAATCAAAACAGAACACAAGCATAATAATATATACACAATTATGTGCTCAAGTGAGCAAAAGGCAAATGGCATTAACATAAACATGTGCTAAAGTGAGCAAAGAGAAAAGCAAATGGATAATATGTACAAGAATAGTAAATTGCATAAAAGTAAACAGCAAAAAGTAAATGTTAATTGTTAGTGGTTAGTGTTAGTAGTTAGTGTGCCATAAGGCAAATTTAGCGCTATGTTAAGCAATCGTAATTGGACTTATGTAGAAGTCACAACTATCTGAGGTCGGTCAATAATAATATAGGCAACAAACACAAGTTAGGAGTCTTGATTAGTGAACCAAGTCCCAACAACTTGCCATGCCAAAAAGAAAATGAGAATTGATCTTGTATTGGTTTAAGCCTTTTGCATGATTTAGAAAACAACCTATCCTTAATGCAAAGCCATTCACTTGATCAATTGATCAAGATGAATTAGATTTGAATCAAGGAAGATTAAGTCTCCCTAACCAATGCTAACTTATCAACCTTCAACTCATTGATCAAAAAGAAAAAAGAAGAAGAAGATGGAGAATAAGGAGATGAATAAGAGAAATGAAAGTGACAAAATTAAAGTGCATTAAATGAAATACAATGTACTAATCCTCATATGTTGGCCAATAACATTGAAAGTCAAGGTCAAACAATCAAAAACAAAAGTGAGATGAAGATTGGAAATCAAGAAATGAATAAAATATTTTTGGCATTTTTTAATATTTAAAATTAAACTTGAATTAAAAATAATGGAAAGGTCAAACTTCAAAATCACTTCAAATCAACCTTGAAAGGGCCAAGTAATTTATCCCAAGTTCAACAGGGTCAAACAAAGTTTGACAAAAAATTTCAGCATTTTTAAAAGTCAGAAACTATTTTTAATCAATTAAAAATGAATAAAAATAACCTAATTGAACTAAAATCTCAAATAAATCTCAAATCAATTTAAAAATTGATGAGAATATTTTTCATAGATCCATCATCATTCAAATAGGTTAGGAAAATATTTTTGTATTTTTTGGATATCAAAAACTAATTAAAATGAATTAAAATTAACCAGAAAAGAGAAAATTCACAAAAAATATCAAATGACAATATAAAAAATATTAAAAATCAGAAATAGAAACTAGAATTTATTTGGAGACTAATGCAATTGGTCCCATAATTTTTGGAATAAAAATGTGAGAGTTATGAATTTTTGAAAATCATTGGAATTAAAGAAAATAAAACCAGAAATTAAAAATGTCAAAAAACGAGACCCCTTGGATCTGAGCTCATTAATTGAGCTGGCAGTCCAAGCATCCAGAGGCGCGCGCGTACCAAACACACTAGTCAACTGAAGCGCAGGGTGTATTAAAAAAAGTCATAACAACTGAAGGTCCATACTAGATCTGGAAAAGAGATCACACGGTCCAGATTGGATCTGGCAATGATGAAGCCACCGGAGTCACCGTCTTCTCCGGTGAGCTTGGAATTTCTGGCCGAATTTGCAGAGATCCAAACATCAATGAAAATGCACGATTTATACATCTCTAGAAAGTTGGGATGATGTACATCATCCCTGTACCATCCATTTTCACTCTAGATCTCCATGGTGTGAGACATCAGAGGTTGAAAAATCTGGTGTTCATCATGAACTCAATGGATTTAAAAAATTGAATGCATAATCATGATGCCTCTATTGAGAGGACTTCAGCCAACACAAGATCCAAGCAAATAGGTCAATGGATGATGAGATTCGAAGAAAATACGAGTTGAAGTGTAAGCTTGAATTCTGGTAACTTGAGCTCGATTCCTTGCTTGCTTTGTTAAAACAGAAGATCAGTGAGATGAATGATGAAGGTTTAGAAGCTTAAGATCCAAGAATTTAACCAGATGAAGTTGAATTTTGGATCTGAAAAATTTGAAGAAAATGGAGTTGCTTCTTTGGTGAGAGGTTGAGTTTTGATTTCTGCATTAATTCAGGTTGAATCAGGTGTGTATTTTGAATGGCATAGGGTCTCTATTTATAGAGAGAGTGGCAAGGAATTGATGAAATGATCCGTGTGCACGAATTTGGATACCACTTGCATGGGCTTGCATGATCATGCTCAAGGCCGAAAAACAATGCCAATTGCAAGCTGAACTCAAATGCCAAAGGTTTGGACGTGTAATTTGCTCTGAATTGGCTTGTGCAACAAGATTTCAACATGAATTCCACAATTGAACCAAAACATTCACCTCTTCGAAAATGCCTATTAGAAAATCCAAACATGATCATGTGAGTAATGGTTGGAAAAGTCTTGATGTAAGGAACAATTGTTATGTTGGACAAAAATCCATTTGGAGTGTGGAAATTTATGAATTTTGAGTTTAAAGTGTGATGTGCAAAACATGTCAATGCAAGGTTTCTAAATTTGGCCAATCTTCAAGCCCTTCTTTTATGATGATGAAAGCTTCAAATGAAAAATACTCCAACATCAAAGTTGTAGATATTTTCAAGCGAATCAAAATGGACTCAAATTTTGCATCATTTGGATTTGTTATGAAGTAGTTATGGGCACTTGAAGTTGGACTGTTTTGACTTTCAATGCATTTGGTCAAAAAGGACCTATAATGTCTTGCATTATCACATGTATTTCCTTTGAGATTTTGAAATTTGTTCAACATAACATTTGAATTATACATCGTAACATTTCCAATGCATTTGATTCCACCTCAAAATCATAAAAAATGAATGAGTTATGTCCTTCGGAAGTTGACCCACAATTAGGGTTTCAGTCAAAATGACCCATAATGTATTGGAATGGTAGATGGCCTTCCAAGCTTCAAATCAATTTTTGATGAACATGAAAGTTGTTCATATTGTCCTTAAGAACATGTTTGCTTTTGGAACCATCTCCATTTTACCAACACAGAAAAAGTTAGGTCTCAGTGCATTTCAAAATAGTCAGATGAATTGACTGATCAACTTCTCAAGTCCATGCCTCATATCTTGATGAATTGATGATTGAGGATACTCAAATAAGTACAAATACGCATGAAATGATGAATTAAATAACTTCCCTTGATTGAATTTGATCATGGGCTGAGGTTGCTTCATGAGCAAGGCATTATGGTGCACAGATGAATTAGGGTTTCTTTGGGGCACAAACCTCAAACCTCTTGACTTGCTTTGATCACAATGATGAATTGAGATACTAGGGAGGCATATTTGATGGATGAGAGCTTCGAGAACCACTACCATGCTTGCTATCATATCTTCTTGACCAGGTCTTTGTACCAATGATCTCCTTGAAGCTTTAGACCTTGTGATTGCTTAAGCTACAAACACAAGATGTTAGTCACATATTTTTGTGCTTTTGGTTAGTAAATAAAAATGAGAAAAGCAATGATATACAATTCAAGCATGCTTGGTGATCTCAAACCACTCACAAGGAGTCTCACCCAAAGGCAAGGGGAACCAAGATGCTAATGATCCTTGAGGCAATGCCAAATGCAATGTTATGATGCCATGAGGGATCTTAGGGACAAAATTGGGGTCTTACAGGTGCCCCTATTTAAGGTCATTCTAACTGGAGAAGTGAAGGTTAAAATCTTCGTCTCGACGGGGTAGAATGGGCTTAAATAATAACAAAGAGACGAATTTTGGTCCCTATGAGACCTCATGATGCAGATGTATGCATGCAAATAGTACAAACTCTGTGGGGATATGTGTCCACAAAGAAGAAAAGAAATTCGGAGAAATCGACAATCCATAGGAGTAATACACTCACTAGGGAGATAGAGACTCTGGGTAAGTAAAGGGTGAAAACGCGTGAGCAGGTTGTCGCATTACGCGAAAAACCGGCGGGAAAACAAGACAACAGAGCCGCCACCGTGCGTTATTTATCCCAAAGAGGGAAAGGAAACGCTCGAAGTAAACCTGGAAAAGACATGGTCTCGCGACCAGAGAGAAATGGGATCGGGAATCGGTTATGCAAAGGGAAGGTATTAGCACCCCTACGCATCCGTCGTACTCGACGGGATCCACACACAAAAGAAAGGATAAGGTTGCTAGAGAACTGCTCAAACAAACTGCACAAGGCTGGAAGGAACACACAAGAAAGACAAAAGAAACTAACTCGGCAGGATATCGCATCCTGGGCCTACGTAGTCTGTCAGGCACAGACATCAGAGTCGACGAAGTTTGGGACAGGGGGAAACGTGCTCGCTAGGATGTTGCATCCTATGCATACGTATCTTCTCTGACCGGAGAAGAATCAGAGCACTCGTAGCTCGGCTAACGCACGCCAAACAAAACCACACGGGAAACCGACTGCCAATCACTGGGCTTACGTCAGACTCCACACAAACAGGCAAACCTGGAAACCGAATGCCAATCGCTGGACTTACATCAGACTCCGAACCAACAAACACACACAGGAAACCAACTGCCAATCGCTGGACTTATGTCGGACTCCAAACACACACAAAGGGGGTTGAAAAAGAAAAAGGGCGCCCGGAGAGATCAGCTCATCTCCTACCTATGTACCTCATCTGGTATAAGGATCAGGGCGACGTAGTTCCCCTACACAGGGAAAGAACTTCTAACCTAACCAGAGACAAAGGGAGATAACAGACTACTATGGAGACTACGACTCGAGCCTAGAAGTTGTCATGCATACGATCCCTATGTTAAGGTTTCTATCTAACTTGCACAGGAAGCAAGCTATCCTAAACAGCACAGGCAAACACATACAAGCACAAATAAGCAAGCACACACACTATATGCTTAAGCAAGGCTAGGCTTTAGTCAAGGGGTCATGTCAACCTCGACAAACAAGCCAATTGGAAAAGGGTGTGGTTAGCTCTTAACCCTAACATTGAGAGTTAGGGTGAAGCAGATGAAATGGGAAGTGAGGGTAAGACCTCACAACTCTTATCCCAGGCCTGGGAGAGCTTCAGACAAATGAAAGTGTGGGAGTTCAGAAAGTAGGAACTCTTCTCCACATATGACTGACACAACAAAGATCTTGGGTTAATATGACTGACACAATGCATCAACACTTGGTGTGACCAAAGTGGATGACACACTGAATAGAAGGAGATGGATTACACATCTCTTTTATCTGCCAATTGCCTCATAAGAGGACTTTTCCTGCTTGGCATAAAAGATAAACAATCACAAGCATTGCCTCTTAAGGAGGACTTCAGACAGGTGCCTGCCCACATAACAGGACAGGTCTTCCAGACTACATGAAGAAGAGAGGTTATACCTAAGTGGTTAAGCAACCAAGCAAAGCAAAAGCAAGTTCAATAAGAACTCAAAGCAACTTAGGTACCTGAAAAAAATCTAACCCAATAAGTATACCATTCAAACAATCAAACAGACAGTCAATTACACAATCAGACAGATAAGCAAGCAATGCAACAATGAGCAAGGCACAAGCTATTAAGCCACTTGGTCTCAAAGCCTACAAAACAATTCAAGGTTAGTCAACATCAACCACTTAATCAACTCAAGAGAGTGAACCACTTCAATCATGGCAATGTGCTTCTTAACCTGAAATCCACAATCCAAATGATAAGTCCAAACCACTAGGTACAAGCCTAGGGTCAAAAGAGGGTCAAACATTCAAAACAGAACATGAAATTTAACATGAAACAACTTCAATCACTCAAGAACATAATCCAAAAGGTCTCATGTCAATATCATTAACCAAATTCATTTCATGAACCAAACATGGAAAGGTATGCAAATGGTGAGCACATTGTAACATCAGAAGAAACAAATGCACATTAAATCAAAAATGATTCAAATAATCTTGGAAAAATTCATGAGTAAACAGGACATAAAACATGATCATCACACAAAAAATTAGGAGCATTGGACAACATTAGGCATGTTAATCACATTACATAAGTCAAGGCAAGCACAACAAGCACATGTGTGACACCAATTGTCACATCAAATTAGCATAGGCCTAAAACAGAGATGAATTATGGTAAAAACCTCAAACCAAAGCCAAAACAACACTAAACATGTCTAGAAAAAGTGTGCAAAGTTTCACATTCATTGGATAATCCACAAGTATTTCACAATCACATGAAGTTCAAAGCAATTCAAAAGCTCAAATGTGATCAAGCAGAATGAAAAATATCAATTAAATCAAAAATCAATCCAAAAAATTCCAACAAATATCATGAGCAACCACGAAATCTATATCATGCATCATACAAAAAATCAAAGCAATTGGAGTTCATTTGGCAGGGCAAACAAATTAATCAAGTTGAACATCACAAGGTGTGACACACATTGTCACGCCTACCTTAACATGATCATAAAACAGAAATGGTGCAAGATAAAAATACCAAATCAACACCATAATTTCAAGCAATGAGTCTAGTTTCAACATGTAAAATTTCATGAGCATTGGATAAACAACCAGCATTTCATAAAGGATATGGCAAGGCAAGGTCAAGATATGACACATGTACACAAACCCTAGCACAAAATAATTTCCAGCCGTGCACAATTTGCAAAATAATATTAAAAAAAAACTAGAGAGAAAATGGAATGCAATTCAAAAATCCTCATATTTTTTGGAGCATTTATCACTTAGATATGAATTTTGGAAGTCAAAGAAAAATAAAAAAAATGCATGAAGCTATGGCATATGAATGTAAGGAGGGAAAAGGAAATAATGAAGCATATTTGAAAAAATGTCACAAGCTAGAATCGAATTGAAGCCAGATTCAAATGTGGCGCGCTCACAACGAATGAAACTTTGTGTTTCATTAAACGCGTGGCCGGTCAAAGGTGATGTGGCTTGTCAAAGGCGCTAGGGCCAATCAAAACGCCATGCATATGAGGACGTGGACCAGTCATGTTAAAACCCTAGCTAAAACACATGCAATACGCTGGATATGAAATCCGCAGGAAACCTGATGAACTGGTAGGTAAATTCGCAGCAAACGTATGAAGGTCATAGCAAAATTCGCAGATAATGTGCAGGTGGCTATGAACATGATGAAGATCTTCATCCACCAATTTCCAGAAAAATTTCAACATGTCCAGAATTGAAAATCAAGCATAGCAACATGTAGATCCTTCATCTCACATCAATAATCACCAATCATTTCATCAAAAACACATCACACATGCATGAATCGAAGAGAAAAAAGATTTATCGACAAAACTTCAAACGATCAGTTCTCACTCAAAACAGCACGAAATTGCACGATTCAAAGCCTAAATTACTCATCATAGCAAGATCTATAACATCATGGCAATGAAAATCAAAATTATGAGAGTTGATTTTGTGACCTCTTGTAGAGCAGTTCTGGAACTAGCTGGATTCAAGCCTTTGCAATGCTCCAAGAGTCTTCTAAAATGCTCGTACACGTAATTGGAGGAAGAATTGAGGTTCAAATGTGCACGATCTCTCCAGAATCAGATTTCACCATTTGTGAGTTCAAGCTTCAAGCTGCTTCAAACTGCACGAATTCCTTTGGTTCTAGCTTCAAACTTGCTCACAAATGCTACCAGATGATGAATTGATCAAGAAAAATGGAGTGTGTTTAAAGAATTTGAAAGAAAAAAATGAGAGAAAAATTCCAAGAATTGGATCTAGATCTGAAAAAGTGATTGTGGTTAGCTGAAAACAGTTATGATTTGCATTATATACTCTCTCCTAATCACTCTCCTAAACATGTTTAAGCCATGGTAATTGGAATTAGGGAAAATGGAGTGTAAGTGCAAAATTAAAATTTCACCCTATGCATGAAAATGCATGGTGAACAGTGCACGAGTTTGTGACCAAATCCACTCAAATAACATTTTGGAGCCAAATACAATGGTAGAATGTGTGAACAATGCACCAATTTTAAACTTTGATTTTCCCTCCAAAAATCAAGTGAATTTCCAAATGATTATGTGATGATAATGCATGGCATGTAATGCATGATTTGGAAAGCATAGGTCAAAACAAGAACAATGCAAAAAGAACCACTTAATTTGGACTTTTGGTTTGAAAGTTATGCACATTTGAAGTTCAAACCATGCTTGGCCAAGATTGATCCATATCTCTTCAACCACACATGAGAAATCCATCATCTAGGACTTTTTGGAAATGGGAGAGAAAGATCTTAAACTTTCATGTTGGACAAAATTTTATTTGAAGCTTTCTTGATGATGTATACTTGAGTTGAAAACCTTTCCATTTTTGGCAAATTCAAATTACAGGTCACTTACTATTTTTGGAAAGTCATGATATGACCTCAAATTCTTCAATGTTAATGTTTGCAATGTCAAATGAGACTTGTTCCCACATGAATGAGGCATCTCTAACCATCTCCCACCTCCAAATCCATGGTTGAGTTGACAGTTGACTTCTGCTGACTTTATAGGGTTTCAGATGAATTTCACATTGACTGATGAGCTTTCAGCCTTCAATGCCTTGCCAAATCACTTCAAAATGATTCTTGGATCACATGAACTCATTATACCGACCCTAGGGCTTTAATCTCATGGAAAATGCACTTGCTTGCTTGCACAACTGAATCTCCTAACCAGTCTTGCCTGATGACTTGGTGGACTACGTAATGGACAATGCAATGTTAATGTGATGTTAATGACCTAACAATGAAATGTATACACAAAATGGGAGGTGCAAATTTGAGGTACTACAGCTGCCCCTATTCAATCAACTGGGAACCCGAACGGATGAGAGCAACGGCTGTCAGGCCTTCAGGGTAAACAGGGATTGAATACCAAAGAACCGTAGAAATTTGCACACTGCGGGGATCCCAAAACAGAAAGTTCACCAAAGGGAGCTTCCAATGGGATCTGATATTTGTCACTGAATCAGTCAAGATGTCTACCAACGACTCCACTGGGGATTTTGATTTGATTTTTTTGATTTTTTTGATTTTTTTTTTTTTTAGGAAAAAGGAACCACATCCAGACATCGAAAGATGATGAATGGGAATAGAAATCACAACTAGACGCCAACGGACGACTAGGATAAACTCGATGTTTATCGAAACCAACGGAGAGGTGACCAGACATCAACGGATGAATGGAAAGAAAGGGATACAACCAGACGTCAACGGACGAATGGGGAAAAACTCAACGTTTATCGAAACCAACGGAGAGGTAACCAGACATCAACGGATGACTGGGAAGAAAGAGATACAACCATACGTCAACGGACAAATGGGAAAAACTCAACGTTTATCGAAACCAACGGAGAGGTGACCAGACATCGACGGATGAATGGAAAGACTCGACCAAACATCAACGGATGCAAGGGAGGAACTCGACGTTTATCGACACCAACGGAGAAGGTGACCAGACATCAACGGATGAATGGAAAAGATTCGACCAGACGTCAACGGACGAACGGGAGAAGCTCAACGTTTATCGACACCAACGGAGAGAGGTGACCAGACATCAACGGATGAATGGGAAAGACTGGACCAAACGTCAACGGACGAACGGGAGAAGCTCGACGTTTATCGACACCAACGGAAAAGGTGACCAGACATTGACGAATGATTGGGTAAGACTTGATGTTTACCGACACCGAAAGAATGGTGTTTACCGACACCAAAGAAAGAACACACGCGGGTGCTGACACGACACTTACCGGTATCGCGGGGACGACATCTACATATGTCAGGGCAAGGCTAAACACTTGCTGGGGATCTCACTGGGGAGAATCAAGCTTTCTGTTCGCGGACGGGTGAGGAAATAAACCTCTCTGGGGAATATCAATCCTGAATGTTGTCAGGAGCAACTGTAGCAAACGTGTTGTACAGATGTTGAACAAAGATCCGCCTATGGTCCAAGGTTTGACATATGAATGCATATGTTTGAATTTTTCCATGGCGTAATGCTCCATATTGAATGGAAATGCTACGCGTTTTGAGGATGCAATGATTACTACATGCAAAATGCAAATGATGAACTTCTGCCGGGGAGCGAACTGATCAGACACTCCAACTCTGTGGGGAGACTCTGCTTGAGCAATGCTCTGCGGGGAGTAACACCGACTTCTCACTCATGCTGGAGAATAGCACTGCTGCTAGGGAAAGGATCCCAATCCACTAGGGGAATCCGCTTGGGACACAATCAATGCGACTTCGCTGGGGAGAGCTGCCAATTCACAAGTAGGATAAACTCTGCTGGAGATAATTTTCAACGAACATGATCCACTCAGGGACCCTGCTGAGGAAAACCATCAACACAAACCTCTGCTCGGGAGATCTGCTAGGGGAACACCATTCACAACCCTAATGAGGACAGGCATGCACCACTCTACTGAGGAAAAGCATAACTCTGTTGGGGAAATAACATACTAGACCACGCCGGGAATAGACATCCACAACCCTGCCGGGAAAAAGCGTTCACGACCACGCTGGGGATAACAGTACTTCAAACCAGACTGCTGGGGAACAAAATTCACTTTGCCGACACCTCCACTGGGGATACAACCTCCTTCCCACTCAGTGGGGATAATCAAACTTCGGACTCAGCTGGGAACTTGATAGCTTTCAGACTAGTTGGGGATAAACCCACTCTCAGTCTTGCTGGGGACTTAACAATCTTAGCTCTGCTGGGAATATAAGGCACTATCCACAAACGTCTTTGCAGGGGAGAAAAATAGTTCTGATAGCCTTCAGACTTGCTTGGGGTAAAAGCCACTACCGAGCCTGTTGGGAAATCCTCCTAAATCTGCTGAGGAAACCATGATCATGATCTTGACATATGCTGGGGAGACAAGTCTCGAACTTGCTTCATCTGCTGGGGAACATCCCCATCCTCTCATACTGCTGAGGAATAAATCGTGGCTTAACTGCTTCAGCCAGGAACCAAAGGTAACAACCTGCAAAACAGCACAACATACATGCCCCAGGGGTTGCATGGACAAGATACGCTCAAGTTTCCTCAACATTCAAAATGATTTTCAAATGTTTTATCTTTCTGCACGTTATTGTCTAGCCTTCATGTTTTTATATGCAATGTTTATCAAAAATTCAGACGTTTTTGCAAACAAAATAGTAAAATAAAAACAAGAGAGCAATTTATCTGAATAACGACTTTTATTGATTGAAAATGGGCCTGAAAAGGCGAATACATCGGGAAGCAATTCCTAGAAAGAGGTAATTGCGCACAAAAGGAAAAATCTATCCTAATGGCAATGTGAACACTGCATCCACTATTTCCCAATTCTGTTATGACTCACAGATCCTCATTTTTCCTCCCAACTTCCTTGCTTTCTGAGAAGAATGACTGGACCGATCACATCCTTCGAGATGGGAGACGCTGAAGCGCGATGAAGTACAAATAACTCAGACTGTAGTCTTCGCTTTAATCCCTCTTTTGCCTGGATCGCCCTTTCGGGTTTTCAATCCAACGGGATACCCATTTTTGCCTAAGCCGCCCTTGCGGGTTTTCGACTTACCGGGTGTACAATTTCTTTTCATTTTTATCCCTAACTTTTGCCCGAACCTTTTCTCTTTTTTTTTTGGTTCGCCAGGATGCCCTTTTTTGCCTGGACTCTTTTATTCTTTTTGTCCAGCGGGTCAATTTATGCGAAGTATTTTTTGACTACATCTGAGTTAACAGGGGACGGAAAATCTTCACCATCCATAGTTGTAATCATCAAGGCTCCTCCGGAGAAAACCTTCTTCACAACATATGGACCTTCATAATTAGGAGTCCACTTGCCCCTGTTATCTGTATCGGGAGGAAGGATCCTCTTCAAAACTAGCTCACCGATCTGATAGCTCCGAGGACGCACTTTCTGATCAAAGGCTCTCTTCATCCTTCTCTGATACAACTTCCCATGGCACACAGCTGCTAGCCGTCTCTCTTCAATAAGGCTCAACTCATTAAACCTTGTTCGATACCACTCGGCTTCGTCAAGCTTAACATCCAGCAAGACTCTCAGAGAAGGAATCTCCACTTCAACTGGTAGGACAGCTTCCATACCATACACAAGCGAGTAAGGCGTTGCCTCGATCGACGTACGCACTGAGGTACGGTACCCATGCAAAGCGAAAGGCAGCATCTCATGCCAGTCCTTGTACGTCACGAACATCTTCTACACAATCTTCTTGATATTCTTATTTGCCGCCTCTACAACACCATTCATCTTCGGTCTGTAAGGAGAAGAATTATGATGTTCAATCTTGAAATCCTTACAAAGCTCCTTCATCATCTTGTTATTGAGATTCGAACCATTATCGGTGATGATTCTCTCAGGAACCCCATAACGACATATGATTTCCTTCTTGATGAACCGGGCAACCACTTGTTTGGTAACATTAGCATAGGAAGCTGCTTCCACCCATTTGGTGAAGTAATCAATCGCAACCAAGATGAAGCGATGTCCATTAGAAGCAGTAGGCTCGATCTTCCCAATCATATCAATCCCCCACATGGCGAACGGCCAAGGCGAATTCATGACATTCAGAGGGCTTGGTGGTACATGCACCTTATCAGCATAGATTTGACATTTATGGCACTTCCGAGCGTATTTGAAACAATCGGATTCCATAGTCATCCAGTAATAACCGGCTCTCAACAGTTTCTTGGACATTGCATGACCACCAGCATGGGTACCAAAAGATCCTTCATGCACTTCTTGCATCAACATGTCTGCTTCGTGTATATCCACGCATCTGAGCAGAACCATGTCAATGTTTCTCTTGTACAACACATCGTCCTGATTCAAATAAAAGATTCCAGCTAGCCTTCTCAGGGTTTTCTTGTCATTCTTTGACGCACCTTCAGGATACTCCTGGCTTTGAGGAAATTCTTGATGTCATAATACCACGGCTCCTCATCAACAACAGACTTGGCTGCAAACACATACGCAGGCCTCTCGAGTCGATTCACCGCAACATGTGGCACATGATTCCACCAATGAACTTTGATCATAGAAGACAAAGTAGCCACGGCATCAGCCATCTGATTCTCATCAAGGGGGACATGATACAACTTCACCTTCTTGAAGAACGTTAGTATTCTTCTAGTGTAATCTCTGTAAGGAATCAAATGCGGCTGATTGGTATTCCAATCCCCATTGACTTGATTGATCACTAGAGCGGAATCTCCATATACGTCAAGAGTTTTGATCCTTAAATCAATGGCTTCTTCTATCCCCATGATACAAGCCTCATACTCAGCTTCGTTGTTGGTGACGTCAAAAGTCAATCTGGCAGAAAAAGGTATATGAGCCCCTTTAGGATTAATGAGCATTGCCCCAACACCATTACCGTTCACATTCACGGCCCCATCAAACATCAATGTCCACTTGTCATCAAGATCCGGTCCTTCCTTGACAAGAGGCTCTTCGCAATCTTTCAT
The DNA here is from genome assembly GCF_024323335.1 of Lathyrus oleraceus. NCBI lineage: Eukaryota > Viridiplantae > Streptophyta > Magnoliopsida > Fabales > Fabaceae > Lathyrus > Lathyrus oleraceus. The sequence continues at coordinate 420,366,190 of NC_066581.1, forward strand.
CTTAAGATACATGATGTCTTCATCAGGGAATTCAAACATCATCGGCTGATAATCATCGATCGGTTGCTCGGCAAGGTAGTCTGACAGAATACTACCTCTGATGGCCTTTTGCGACGTGTACTGGATATCATATTCTGTTAAGATCAACTGCCAACGGGCAACACGTCCGGTGAGAGCCGGCTTCTCAAAGATGTACTTCACTGGATCCATCTTAGAAATCAATAAGGTAGTATGGTTCAACATATACTGCCTCAGTCGGCGAGCAACCCAGGCCAAAGCACAACAAGTTTTCTCAAGCTGTGAATATTTGATTTCACAGTCGGTAAACTTTTTGCTAAGGTAGTATATGGCATGCTCTTTTCGACCAGACTCGTCATGTTGTCCCAATACACACCCCATCGAGTTCTCAGTCACTGATATGTACATTATCAGAGGTCTCCCAGGAACGGGAGGTATAAGGATTGGAGGTTTCTGTAAATACTCTTTTATCTTGTCAAAAGCTTTCTGACAGTCATCATTCCACCTGATTACTTGATTCTTTCTTAGCAATTTGAATATCGGTTCACATGTGGCAGTTAGGTGAGATACAAACCTGGCAATGTAGTTCAATCTCCCTAAAAACCCACGAACCTGCTTTTCTGTTTTCGGTTCAGGCATCTCTCGAATAGTTTTGATTTTTGCTGGATCAACCTCAATCCCTTTCTCACTGACAATGAAGCCTAGCAGCTTCCCAGATCGCACCCCATACGTACACTTGTTTGGATTCAGCCTCAGCTTGAACTTTCTCAGTCTGTCAAACAACTTTTGCAAATTAACCAGGTGCTCCTCTTCTGTCTGCGACTTTGCAATCATGTCATCCACGTACACTTCTATCTCTTTGTGCATCATGTCATGCAAGAGAGTCGTCATAGCCCTCTGATAGGTAGCACCGGCATTCTTCAGCCCAAATGGCATCACCTTATAGAAGAACGTGCCCCAAGGTGTAATGAATGTCGTCTTTTCCATGTCCTCTGGCGCCATCTTAATCTGATTATAACCAGAAAAACCGTCCATGAAAGAGAAAACCGAGGATTGAGCCGTATTATCCACCAATACATCAATGTGAGGTAATGGGAAATCATCTTTCGGACTCGCTCTATTCAAATCCCGGTAATCGACACACATTCTGACTTTGCCATCCTTCTTCGGCACAGGAACGATGTTGGCCACCCACGGGGGATAAGTCGTCACTGACAGAAAACCTGCATCGAACTGCTTCTGAACCTCTTCCTTGATCTTAACAGCCATATCAGGACTCGGTCTCCGAAGCTTCTGCTTGACCGAAGGACACTCTTCCCTGAGAGGTAGTCTATGCACCACAATATCGGTATCCAACCCAGGCATATCTTGATACGACCAGGTGAATATCTCAACATACTCTCTCAGCATCTCAATCAACCTTCTCTTGACATCTTCTTTCAAAGCAGCCCCGATCTTAATATCTTTTCTGGCGTCCTCAGTACCAAGATTAACAATCTCCAACTCTTCCTGATGAGGTTGGATGACCCTCTCCTCTTGCTTCAACAATCTGACCAATTCCTTAGGGAGTTCATAGTCTTCCTCACTTTTCTCTTCAGCTTGGTAGATGGGATTATTGAAATCATACTGCCATAACAGAACTGTTCATAGTGGATTCCGTGAGATCACTTCTGCATGTTTAATGCTTTATTTTAGAAAAAAGAGTTCAAGAAAGTCACAAAAACAAAAACATTGTCATTTTTAATTTTTTTGAAAAAAATGAAAACAAAAATAGAAAGACAAGGATCATAAAATTGTTTGCAAAACGTCCTTTATTAATGATATCATTGAAAAACATGATGAAGCCCTACAATGAACCACTACGCCTTGGGCAGAACGTAGGGTTTTGTGCAAAATGAAAAACAAAAGAAAATTACTCTGTTTGAAGAGTAACTTGGACCACATCTTCTGTTGTCCAGTTGTTGATCATCTCCCCTGGTGCACACGGGCGAACCCAGTTGTCGAGATCACAATCACTGTCACCGTCTTCACTACTGGTTGCAAAGACATCGCTGTGATTCATCAGCCCAGCGCTGGTAAAGGTACTCGGACCTGTCTGCACTCCCTGCTCCGCCTGCAAGGGTTGATAGCCAATACCAAATTTATCTTTTTTGACAGGCAAATCCGCCATCTTGCCCCAGCCTTCAGCGTTACCAGAGTTGACAACCTCCACTGCCTGCTTATACGATGCAATTGAGGCACCTAGCTTCTTCTGCTCAGCGAAAGCCACCCTCTCAAGAGCAACGGTCTCGAATGCCTGGCACAAAGTTTCATGGATCTCGCCATCCACCTTTACATACTTGAAAGAGGATAGGTGACTCACCAGAATATCTTCTTAACTGCATACAGTCACAATCTGACCGTTCCAGACATATTTCAACTTTTGGTGGAGAGTTGACGAAACTGCCCCAGCTGCGTGAATCCAAGGACGCCCCAACAAACAACTATACGCGGGCTGAATGTCCATCACATAGAAGATAATATCGAAAACCTCTGGACCGATCTTCACTGGCAAGGTGACTTCACCGAAAACAGACCGTTTGGATCCATCAAATGCACGAACAATCAGATCACTCGGAGTGAGGATAACCCTTTCCACATCAGTCTTACCCAGAATCTTCTTAGGCAGCACATTCAGCGACGAGCCAGTGTCTACCAGCACATGAGACAACACTGCACCCTTGCACTCCATAGTGATATGCAGGGCCTTGTTATGGTTACGTCCTTCAGGCGTTAAGTCTAGATCTGTGAATCCCACACCATGCCTGGTACTCACATTAGCAATTACGCCCTCCAGTTGGTTGACATAAATCTCTTGAGGCCCGTAAGCCAGATTCAGCATTTTTAACAGGGCATTACGATGCGCCTCAGAGCATAGCAATAATGAGAGTATAGAAATCTTTGATGGAGTCTGATTCAATTGATCTACAATCTTGTAGTCACTCTTCTTGATTATCTTCATGAACTCCTCCACGTCTTTCTCAAACGAACCCTCGGGCGCCTCCTTCTGAGCTAGTTCTTCATCAACTACAGCCTGCTTACCTTTAGCCTTGGCGAGTGCCTCGGTATTGTTGCCTCTCAACGGTTGTGGAGCAAACAGACGTCCACTTCTGGTAAAACCTCCTGGTCCCCCAACATTGTCCACAACTGGACCAACAACCACAGGAGTCCTACTAGGCACATCAATAGTTACTGGAGCTTGATTAACTGGCATGGTCTGACTCTCAGCCCTTCGATTGTTGCGGTAAGCGTTGTCATACTTCCACGGCACAACCTTACTATCAACAGCCCTTCTTCCCGGAGCACTGATAGTCACAGGAGCAGAAATGGTAACAGGAGTACCACTAACTGCAGGCGCACTAACGACCCTCTGGCCACGTCCCTCGGACGGCTTGAAATAGATAGTGACGGTTGAAACCACCCCACGATCTCTAACAGCCCGACTGAACTGCAAACAGCCCTCGTCAATCAAACTCTGTATACCAGCCCTCAATTGATCACAACCATTTTCTAATTCAGCACAGTCTACACAGCCCTCACAACAGCCCGGGAATACGCCCCCCTTCAACAAACAGTCCTTTACAACCAACAATGAAGTCTGAACATCCTCAACATTGACCACCAAGTCTTCAGCTTCTCCCCCTTCAACATTGTTCACTCTGTGTGCACCATGCGGAGGCATAGGGTTGTTTACAACATTCGGCACAAGAGCAAAATTGATAGTTTTAGCGTCAATTAGGTCCTGGACTTTATGATGAAAAGCCCTGCAGTTCTCAATGTGGTGCCCCGGTGCACCAGAATGGAAATCACAACACACGTTGGCATCATACCCAGGTGGTATTTTTGTCAACGGTGCCATGGTACGCAACTCCATGAATCCCAATCTGAGCAACTCAGGCAGCAACTCAGCATAGGTCATCGGTAACGGATCAAAACGTCGATCAGGCATCCTCTGTCTAGGCTGATATGGACGTTGTTGTTGTTGTTGTTGTTGTGGCAGTTGTTGAACCCTCTGTTATTGCTGTTATTGACGAGGTTGAGGTGCCGGAATGGTCACAGCAGCAACCTGGCGATACTGATTTCTGTTTACATTTCTTCTACCATGTTGCACAACACTGGTTTCACCCTCTCTCCTGCGAGGTGCCCCAGCAAATGGTTTCTTAGAAGACGAGGACCCTGCATCCTGAATTTTTCCAGCTTTAATCAAACTTTCCGTCCTTTCACCATAGAATACGACGTCTGAGAAACTACCGAATTGGCAACTTCCCATTCGGTCCATGAATACACCCTGCAAAGTACCAATGAACATATCAGTCAACTCCCTTTCCAGCATAGGGGGTTGTACTCTTGCAGCCAATTCACGCCACCTCTGGGCGTACTCCTTGAAGCTCTCTCCTGATTTCTGACAAAGACTCTGCAACTGAGTCCGGCTCGGCGCCATGTCCGTATTATGTTTGTACTGCCTCAAGAAGGCCTCACCCAGATCTCTCCAGCATCTGATAGAATCTCTCTTAAGCTCCATGTACCAATCCAAGGAAGCCCCAGACAAGCTATCCTGGAAAAAATACATCCACATTTTCTCGTCATCTGTATAAGCAGAGATCTTCCTGTAATACGCCTGCACGTGGGTGCGAGGGCAAGAAGTACCGTTGTATTTATCGAATGAGGGTGCTTTGAATTTGTAAGGGATCCTCAACCCTTCCACCAAACCCATGTTGGTCACATCAAACCCAAGGGAGTTCTGACATTCCATAGCTCTAATTTTCTCTGCAAGGGCATCAACTTTACGGTCCCTCTCTTCGACTCTTCCAACAACCTCATCATCTTCACTAAGCAGAGTGAACATGTCCTCTTGTCTGTCAACAAGCGGAGCAGGATGAAGAATCGGAGCCCGGGTAGCTCTGGCATTAACAGTCTCTGCAGCAAGAGGCTGTCCGTTGATTCTAATACCCCTCAGTTCATCCCCTACAGCATAGTCGGTGACGGGAGCAGCATCAGCGACATTCTCATGAATGGGGACACCCACATGTGAAGCACGGTTGGACGGCGGAATCACGGCTTCCTGTCTCTGGGCTAAGGCACGCAGCTCCTCTTGCCCCTGAACAACCCCTTGCATCATCGTCATAAACTGGGCCATGTTTGCCCTCATCTCAGCCAATTCTGCTTGAACCTGGTCCATGTTCCTCTAATGATTCAATCTGGTTGAGTAGCGGTGCGGTCGTTGATTAGCTATCCTGCCTGACATAGGAACCAGAGTGAGAAGTCTCAATCAAGAACACCTGTAATGCAAGAATGATATGTGTATGATGGTGTGATGCGTATGCAGGTTAACTTTTCTTTTTTCTATGCATTATTTTTTTATTTTTCGAAAATAAACATGCTATGATGCAAATGATGGAGCCATGACTGGTCGGCTGAGTATCACGTGGCACGGGATCAAAGCTTCGGCCTGAACTCGGAACCACATATCATCTGAAACCCAAAGTCATCTAAACCCATACTTCTGAACCAAATCAACATCTGAGCAAGTACCCTCAAATTCAGCCTTGTGATCCGAAATAAACGGAACCTTCTGATCAATACCAGGGTCAAACCTCCGGCGTCCAGAAATAAAGATCCAAAAATCCACTGTACCAAAGTCACCATCACAGAATCACTGACGGAGCCTGTACTTGCAAGAATCAAACCCTCCCCTCACAGGTGAATTCTAACAAGGTCATCCTAAGGCAGACAATGGTCTCGACAATCGGGCAAAGATACTCAACGGGTTTGCCCTTTTGGGTGTACCGTTGCAGCTCTCTTAAGATCGTCTAAACCAAAGATCCGGGAAAGAACGGTCACCGAAGTCAATAGCTCAAATGAGATAACCCAACCTGAGTGGAATAACTCCAAACGGAAGGACTCTCTCAAATGAACCTCGTCCGGCTGTAGTGACACGTCGCAACAACATGCTGATACAGCAAGTGAGGAGACGTGAGACCACGCTAATCCTAGGTGTATACTCGGGCCTGGGTTTTATCCCCACTCAGAACACCCACCCCAAATCAGAGGAACCACCTGTACATAAGACAGCACAATGATAGTATGATGCATGCAAACATTATGCACATATATACAACATAATGATCATAAATGCAATAAATAGAGCAACACAAGCAACCTAAACCCTATCCTAGAGAGCGCTAGGAGAGACTTGCTTAGGGAAGATGGACCAGCAAGAGGTCAACTTCAGTTATCCCCAGCAGAGTCGCCAGCTGTCGCATTATGCGAAAAACCGGCGGGAAAACAAGACAACAGAGCCGCCACCGTGCGTTATTTATCCCAAAGAGGGAAAGGAAACGCTCGAAGTAAACCTGGAAAAGACATGGTCTTGCGACCAGAGAGAAATGGGATCGGGAGTCGGTTATGCGAAGGGAAGGTATTAGCACCCCTACGCATCTGTCGTACTCGACGGGATCCACGCACAAAAGAAAGGATAAGGTTGCTAGAGAACTGCTCAAACAAACTGCACAGGGCTGGAAGGAACACACAAGAAAGACAAAAGAAACTAACTCGGAGGATATTGCATCCTGGGCCTACGTAGTCTGTCAGGCACAGACATCAGAGTCGACGTAGTTCGGGACACGGGGAAACGTCCTCGCTAGGATGTCGCATCCTATGCATACGTATCTTCTCTGACCGGAGAAGAATCAGAGCACTCGTAGCTCGGCTAACGCACGCCAAACAAAACCACACGGGAAACTGACTGCCAATCGCTGGGCTTACGTCAGACTCCACACAAACAGGCAAACCTGGAAACCGAATGCCAATCACTGGACTTACATCAGAGTCCGAACCAACAAACACACACAGGTAACTAACTGCCAATCGCTGGACTTATGTCGGACTCCAAACACACACAAAGGGGGTTGAAAAAGAAAAAGGGCGCCCGGAGAGATCAGCTCATCTCCTGCCTACGTACCTCATCTGGTATGAGGATCAGGGCGACGTAGTTCCCCTACACAGGGAAAGAACTTCTAACCTAACCAGAGACAAAGGGAGATAACAGACTACTAGGGAGACTACGACTCGAGCCTAGAAGTTGTCATGCATACGATCCCTATGTTAAGGTTTCTATCTAACTTGCACAGGAAGCAAGCTATCCTAAATAGCACAGGCAAACACATACAAGCACAAATAAGCAAGCACACACACTATATGCACACAAATGGGCTCATACAAGGCTAGGCTTTAGTCAGGGGGTCATGTCAACCTCGACAAACAAGCCAACTGGAAAAGGGTGTGGTTAGCTCTTAACCCTAACATTGAGAGTTAGGGTGAAGCAGATGAAATGGGAAGTGAGGGTAAGACCTCACAACTCTTATCCCAGGCCTGGAAGAGCTTCATACAAATGAAAGTGTGGGAGTTCAGAAAGTAGGAACTCTTCTCCACATATGACTGACACAACAAAGATCTTGGGTAAATATCCACAATGCATCAACACTTGGTGTGAGCAAAGTGGATGACACACTGAGTAGCAGGCGATGGATTACACATCTCTTTTATCTGCCAATTGCCTTATAAGAGGACTTTTCCTGCTTGGCACAAAAGATAAACAATCACAAGCATTGCCTCTTAAGGAGGACTTCAGACAGGTGCCTGCCCACATAACAGGACAGGTCTTCCAGACTACATGAAGAAGAGAGGTTATACCTAAGTGGTTAAACAACCAAGCAAAGCAAAAGCAAGTTCAATAAGAACTCAAAGCAACTTAGGTACCTGAAAAAAATCTAACCCAATCAGTATACCATTCAAACAATCAAACAGACAGTCAATTACACAATCAGACAGATAAGCAAGCAATGCAACAATGAGCAAGGGATGGATTGCACATCCCTTCTATCTGCCAATGCCTCTTCACTTAGGAGGTCTTTGAAGTACATGTCACAAATATAAACAATCAAAAACATTGCCTCTTAAGGAGGGCTTCAGACAGGTGCCTGCCAAAGATAGCAGGTCTTCCAGACTACATGGAGAAAAGAAGCTACCTAAGTGGTATGCCAACCACAAGCAAAGCAAAGCAACTCAAAGAATGAGTTAAAGCGGCTAAAGTACCTGTAAGAAAATCTAAACCATCAGTATTCTATTCAGACAAACAACCAATAGTTAACAGATAACAACAGACAGACAATCCCAATATGTACAACATGTAAGCCATAAGAGGCAAACACTCAAGTGATTCACCAAAGGACCTACAAAAGAACCAAAGGTTAGCAAACATAGCAAATAGCCAAGCTCAAATGATGAGGCAACATCAATCATGGAGATGAATGCTTGAACCTGAAATTCAAAGCTCAAATGTGAGTACAAACCCCTAGGCCAAAGCCTAGGGTCAAAGGTGAATCAAAAAGTCAAAACAGAACTTGATATTCAACAAGAAGCATCTACAATCAAGCAAGAACATGTCTTAAAAAGGACCAAGTCAAAAGCATTAAGCAAGGTCATTTCATGAGCATGAGAAGGCAAAGGCAATTTCAAAGCATACAATTGATCATCAAGAATCAAAATTCCATATTAAAACAGAAATAAATCAAACAATTCTGGAAATTTTTATGAGCATATAACATTTCAAATATAATCATCATGCCAAAAATTAGAATCAGAGGAGCTCAATTGATATGGATATGAAAATGCACAAGTATAACATCAAATTGTGTGACACACATTGTCACACCCTACAATCATGTGCATAAAACAGAGATGAAAAATGATAAAAATACCAAACCAAGCCTCAAAGGTCAAGCATCATGTTAGGAATCATCACACAAAATTTCATGACAATTGGATCATTATTGAGCATTTCACAATAGAAAGAATGAAGCATGTCACATTTTGCATACATGTCCAAAGAATCAATCCCAATTCAAATTCCAGAAATGATAAAATCATGAAACCACAACCAAAAACTAGTAGACAATTCAAGGATCATGTACCAACAAATTGGGAATTAATTGGACCTGTTTTCAATTTATTATGAATTTATGAAGTTGGATGAAATATATGAAATAATATGGAAAAATAATATGGAAAATGCTGAAACATGAATAAAAGGTTGAGTAATTTGGAAAAGTGCATGAGGCTGGGATCGAAGTGAGGAGCAAGGCCCGTCCAAAACGATGCCGTTTTGGATAAGTGGAAGTGAAATTAAAAAAATGAAGAAGCGCTCGCATAGGATCGAGCTCAGGACGTTAACATGACATGCGTTTCTACAGTGAAAACCAGCGCCTGAACTAGAAGGGAACCCTAACATGCATGCACGGTGGCGCTAGGGCGGAAACCACCGTCTTCTTCATGAAGACGGTGGATGAACAGTAACGAACAACAATTTTTTTTCCAGTTTTTCATGAAACTTATATCATTAGAAAGCTTGTTCCATGTAGGTTCCAAATCAATCATCAATTACTCCTAACAAGCCATGAATAAGGAGAATCGAGGAGAAACATTTCTACATCTAAAACTTTAAATCATCATAACCCAGCCATTTCTCAACCAAATTGCATGAAATTTAGATCAGAATGCTCAGCAATCAAAGCTCTACAACATTATGCACATAAAATCATGAATTAAGAGACTCGAAAATCTCACCTCTTGAAGATCCATCAATGTCAGCAACGTGTTCAAGGCCTTGCAAGTGTGTAGATCAGCTCTAGCAACCTTGTTATGACTTCTGAAGCACGAATCAACTCTTGGAAAGGCTTGGATCTAGCTAAATCTTTCAAACTCCATGTTCATGTTCATGTATGGAATTGCTTGATTCTTCACCAATTTCTTCAATCAATAGCTTGAATTCTATCGAATGATGATCAAGAAACCAGAATATGCAATAAAAGTCAAGTGTTACTTGAAGAATTTTTGAATTATGGTGGAGAGAAATTTTGGAGGGAAAATGAGATATAGATCTAGAATTTGAGATTATGAACAATTATGTTAGGGTTTGCCTTATATACCATGTACTAATCACATCCTAATTAGAATTAAGCATGGTTTAGTTGAGATTAAGCAAAAATAAGGTGTATGACAAATTTTGAAAAATTGGTGGTGCCATGCAAATGTACACGTGAACAGTAGCAAATGGATGATCAAATTCACTTAAAATCACTTCATGCACATGTTGGCAATGGTATTTTGTTCCCATGATGCACCAAATTCAAATTTGCAATTTTCCCTCCAAAATGGTCATGAATAAGCAAATGATTATGTGATGAAATTTCATGCAATGTAATGAATGATTTGGAAAATACATGTCATGACAAGCAAAATGCAAAAAGAGGCACTCCAATTGGAGCTATGAGTCAAAAGTTATGGCCTTTTGAAGTTTCAAGCACACTTGGCAATGATTTGATCATATCTCCTCAGCCATTCATCAGATGCTCATGATCTTGGACTTTTTGGAAATGGGAGAGAAAGATATTCAACTTTAATGTAGGACAAAATTTCATTTGAAACTTCTTTGATGATGTAAAATCAAGTTGAATTTGAACCAAAAACTTTCCATTTTTGGAAACTTCCAATTACAGGTCACTTTCCATTTTTGGAAACTTTTGATCTGACCTCAAATTCTTCAAGATATGTATTTGACATGATAAATAAGCCTATTTGGGACATGAATGAAGTGTCTCAGACCATTTCTCCCCCTCCTAGCCCTCAGTTGACTTTTATGGACCCCAAATGACTTGGAAATACACTATGGACTTTGAGCCTCTAACACTTGGCCAATTTGCTTCAAAATGAACCTTGGCTCATATAAGCTCAATATAATTATCATGTGATCCCCCTCTCAATAGAATACCTCATCTCCTTGAAAATCCCTGGTTGAAAGAATGCAACTGATTAGGGTTGACCAGAGGTCAAAACCCTAATCCAGAGGAATCTAAGCATGAACAATGAACCCCTTGAGGATGACTTAACCATGATGATGATGATGTACCCTTGCAAACAAGATAATGCTCAACCTCCTTGAGGAACCAAGAAAACCCTAATTGAAGCACAAACCCTCAGATGGTTGGTGATCAATTCAATAAGACCCTCAGGCTTGAACTATACAACTTCTCCATCTCTGACAAGACCTTAAAGGATGACTTGTTTATTTTCACATGATATGCAATATGCAAATGCCTAATGTCCTAAAACATGAAATGCAATATGCTAAGCTAGTCCTAAGAAGAGGAGGGCAAATTTTGAGGTGTTACAGCTTCCCCTATTCAATCCACTGTGAACTTGTCGATACGAACAACCTCGGCTTTCAGATGATCAGGGTGAAAAGTGATTGAATACCAAGAACAGACGAACAATTTGCACTCCGTTGGGAAAATAATTAACAATGCCTGTCAGAATCGGCAGAGAAGTAATCTCAAAAGAAGAATTCGTCTGGTACGGGGAGAGTCGGCCGAACACCGAAAAGAATGTTGACCTGAACACCAAACTAAATGGTAACACAAGAGTAACCATGGCCTGAATTCCGCTCATCAGTCTGAATACTAGAAATCGGAATATGAGAGTATCAATACTGGTCTGAACACCAAGAGATTGGCCTGAACGCCACTTCGATCTGAACATCGAAAAAAAGGCCTGAGTGCTGCTGCGGTCTGAATACCACTTCGGTCTGAATACCAGAAAACTGGCCTGAGTGCAACAAGTGCTTCGACCTGATCGTCGGAAACTTCTTCGATCTGAAAATCGGAAACTGGCCTGAGTGCCACAAGTACTTCGACCTGATCGTCGGAAACTTCTTCGATCTGAAAATCGGAAACTGGCCTGAGTGCCACAAGTACTTCGACCTGATCGTCGGAAATTTCTTCGATCTGAAAATCGGAAACTGGCATGAGTGCCACAAGTACTTCGACCTGATCGTTGGAAATTTCTTCGATCTGAAAATCGGAAACTGGCCTGAGTGCCACAAGTACTTCGACCTGATCGTCGGAAACTTCTTCGATCTGAAAATCGGAAACTTCATGCCTGTCAGCATCGACAGAAATAAGGAAACGTGATGAATTAGACGGCATGTGGGCCAACGACCTATGCTGGGGATAACAAGTCATGAGCATGCCATCCCTGCTTAATCCACTATGAACGAACAAATTGCGCTCACCTGGGGATTATTCTCCTTCTCTTCTCTTCTTTTTTTTCCTTTGGACCCCGAAACTTCTTTGATTATCATTTCCATCCCCGCCTGACAGAAATCTCATCCAGTGTCGCACTACTGGGAAGCATTATTGATCTGACGTCATGATGCTAAACTCCTCAGAGTAACATCTTCACCATCCAGCTAAACCAATTCTTAAGCGGTAACCACGGCTCGAGACTAGCTTATGCTTGCAATGCTTATGCATGATGATTTTTAGCGTAATGCTCCATAATCATGGAAATGCTACGCAATTAGGCATGCAATATGCTATGCTTATCTAAATGACGAATGCATAAAAAGTATCCCCCTCAAGGGACTCTTTTGGGGAGCTCGAGGCACTCTGCTGAGGAACTCGATAACACTCCAAGCTCCACCCTACCGGGGAATAGCATTGCTGCTAGGGAAAAGACAACCCTCAACAGGGATGAACTCCACTGAACCCGATCCGCTTGGGGACTTCGCTGGGGAATAAACCACCAACACACTCTGCGGGGAAAACAACAATCTTCGACTTGCTGGGGGAATAACAATCTCAACCTTGCTAGGGGAAACAACAACCTTCAGGCCTGAATGCCAAGGAAACACCGATCTTGAACCTGCTGGGGAGATAACAATCCCGACTCGGCTTGGGGAAATAAGGAAAGCCTGGCACAGAACACCCGTCGACTCGTCGATCCCTGGTATTCAACATCTAAATCCAGTGTCAGCTTTCCACTTTTGAGAACTCCCAGACTTGTCTGAACTTTTCTGATTCATCACCTTGTATTCTCGACTTCTCCGTACTTTATGGAGATCGAACTCCCTGGATTCATACAAACTTTCCAGTCCTTAGACTTTGAAGAGTCTTCTTGATTAATCCTCCAGGATCGTCGCACGTTCTCTCGCTGTCTTTTCACCATTATTCAGTCCCTTGTCCCTGATTGGACTCCACGGGAATCTTTTGTCAAAAGGCTTCACATCACAACCTGCAAGTGATTGAAAATATCTAACAGCTCCTGCAAAAGAGATCGTTAGATAAAAACGTGCCCCAGGTGTGCCAAAACTTCAACACCCCACTCAACCTTCCGAATAAGATTTCAGGTTTTCAATCTTATAAACATGCATTGGAAGGGACCTCCATGTCTCAAAATGCAAATATTCTTTATCAAAAATAACTGGATGTTTTTGCAATCAAAGCGGTAATGAAAACAAAAGCAAAATTATTTGACTGAATATGCATTTTATTGATTGAAAAAGGCGTGGCTCAAAACCAAGCAATACACAGGAAGCAATTCTTGAAAAGAGGTAATTGCTCACAAAAGGAAAAATCTATCCTAATGGCAATGTGAACCCGCGATCTCATCGAGTTCCAACTCGGTTACACCCCATATGTCCTCAGACTCTCCGCACTTTCTGCCTTCTGAACAAGACGCTTCCGACCGATCCCTATCGGGGATTACCCACGTGTCTTAACCAAAACACAAACGATCATGCTAGACGCAGTTGTTCGTTTCAATCCCTCTTTTGCCTGGACCGCCCTTTCGGGTTTTCTGTCCACCGGGATACCCTTTTTTGCCCAAGCCGCCCTTGTCGGGTTTTCGACTTGCCGGGTGTACAACTTTTTCTTTTCTTTATCCCTAATTTTTTCCCGAACCTTTTTTCATTTTTTCTGGTTCCCCGGGATGCCCATTTTTGCCTGGATTATTTTATTCTTTTCGTCCAGCGGGTCTCTTATACGAAGTATTTTTTAACTGCGTCCGCATTCACAGGGGATGGAAAATCCTCGCCATCCATGGTCGTTAGGAACAAGGCTCCGCTAGAGAAAACCTTCTTGACCACAAATGGACCTTCATAATTGGGTGTCCATTTGCCCCGACGATCGTTCTGAGGAGGAAGGATCCTTTTCAACACCATATCTCCCACATGATACACACGAGGTCGTACCTTTCGGTCAAAAGCACGTTTCATTCGCTGCTGGTACAACTGCCCATGACAGATGGCTGCCAGCCTCTTTTCCTCAATCAGGCTCAACTCTTCGTACCGAGTCCTTACCCATTCAGCCTCTTGCAAATTCACGTCCACCAGGACTCTCAAAGAGGGAATCTGAACCTCGACTGGTAGCACGTCTTCCATCCCATACACAAGAGAGAAAGGCGTTGCCCCAGTAGATGTACGCACCGAGGTACGGTACCCATGCAATGCAAACGGCAACATCTCGTGGCAATCCTTATAGGTCACGACCATCTTCTGCACAATCTTCTTAGTATTCTTGTTGGCTGCCTCGACCGCCCCATTCATCTTCGGATGATAAGGAGAAGAATTGTGATGCTCGATCTTGAATTCCCGATACAGTTCTGCCATCATCTTATTGGTGAGATTAGAACCATTATCAGTAATGATTCTTTCAGGAACCCCATATCTGCAAATGATGTCTCTCTTCAGAAATCTGGCAACAACCTGCTTCGTCACATTCGCATAAGAGGCTGCTTCCACCCACTTGGTGAAGTAATCAATAGCCACTAATATGAATCGATGCCCATTCGAAGCCGTAGGCTCAATCTTTCCGATCATATCAATGCCCCACATAGCAAACGGCCACGGAGACGACATCAAACTCAACGGATTTGGAGGCACGTGCACCTTGTCTGCATAAATATGGCATTTATGACACTTCCGCACGAAATCGAAACACTGGGCCTCCATTGTCATCCAATAATATCCAGCTCTTAACAACTTCTTCACCATTGCATTCCCACTAGCATGGGTACCAAACGACCCCTCGTGCACCTCTTTCATCAATTGGCTTGCTTCTTTGTCATCAACACATCTAAGCAAGACCCAATCAAAATTCCGCTTATATAAAACCCCATCCTTGTTCAGATAGAACACCATGGCCAACCTCCTCAGAGTCTTTCAGTCCTTCTTGGATGCTCCCTCAGGATATTCTTGGGTCTCCAGATAGCGTTTGATATCATAATACTACGGCATCTCATCGTCAGGCGCTGTGTCAACAGCAAACGCATAAGCCGGTCTATCCAGACGTCCAACCTCAACATTGGGGAACTGATTCCACCACTGCACCTTAATCAAGGCAGCCAGAGTAGCCAAAGCATCTGCTAACGGATTCTCTTCTCTCGGCACATGATGTAATTCCACCTTGGTGAAAAACGTCAACAATCTCCTCGTATAATCCCGGTATGGAATTAAATGAGATTGATGCGTATACCATTTCCCGTTAACCTGATTCACAACCAAAGCCGAATCTCCATATATAACAAGGTTTTTGATCCGCAAATCAATCGCCTCTTCAATCCCCAAGATACAAGCTTCGTATTCAGCCACGTTGTTGGTGCACTCAAATGTTAGCCGGGAAACGATATGAATGTGGGATCCTTTCGGCGTAACCAAAACAGCACCAACTCCACTACCATTCACGTTAACGGCCCCATCAAACATCAGAATCCATTCGGATTCAGGGTCAGGCCCCTCCTCCGGGATAGGTTCCTCACAATCTTTCGATTTGAGAAACATGATGTCCTCATCAGGGAACTCAAACTTCATCGGTTGATAATCCTCAATGGGTTGCTGGGCGAGGTAATCAAACAATACACTCCCCTTGATCGCCTTTTGAGAGGTATACTGAATATTGTATTCAGTTAAAATCATTTGCCACCTCGCAACCCGTCCGGTCAATGCTGGCTTCTCAAAAATATACTTGATCGGATCCATCTTGGAAATCAAAAAAAGTTGTACGAACCAGCATATACTGCCTCAGTCGGCGAGCAGCCCATACCAAAGCACATCAAATTTTCTCGAGCAGTGAATATCTTATTTCACAGTCGGTAAACTTTTTTCTAAGGTAATAAATTGCATGCTCTTTTCGACCAGACTCGTCATGCTGCCCCAGTACACACCCCATAGACCCCTCGAGGACCGTCATGTACAGAACTAACGGTCGTCCCTCTACAGGAGGCATCAGAATCGGAGGCTCCTGCAAATATTCTTTTATCTTTTCAAATGTCGCTTGGCAATCATTATTCCACCTGACCGTTTGATCTTTTCTCAACAACTTGAATATAGGTTCACACGTGGCTGTTAGATGAGATATGAACCGTGAAATGTAGTTCAATCTACCTAAGAAACCACGAACCTCCTTCTCTGTTCTCGGTTCAGGCATTTCTCGTATTGCTTTTACTTTAGCAGGATCAACCTCGATTCCTCTTTCACTCACAATAAACCCCAGCAACTTACCGGACCGCACTCCGAAAGTGCACTTGTTCGGATTCAACCTCAGTCTGAACTGTCTCAATCGGTCAAATAGCTTGGCCAGATCTACTAAATGCCCCTCTTCTGTTTGGGACATTGCTATCATGTCATCAACATAGCATTCGATTTCATGATGAATCATATCATGAAACAAAGTCAGCATGGTTCTCTGATACGTTGCACCGGCATTCTTGAGACCGAATGGCATGACCTTATAGCAAAAAGTGCCCCACTGTGTGATGAACGTTGTTTTCTCCATATCATCTGGCGACATTTTGATTTGATTATAGCCAGAAAAGCCATCCATGAAAGAAAACACTCAGAATTGAGCTGTATTATCTACCAACACATCGATGTGAGGTAATCGGAAATCATCCTTCGGACTAGCTCTATTCAGATCCCGGTAGTCTACACACATTCTCACCTTCCCATCCTTTTTCGGGACCGGCACAATGTTCGCGACCCAAGGCGGATAATTAGTGAAAACTAGGAAACCAGCATCCAACTACTTCTGCACCTCCTCTTTGATTTTCATGGCCATCTCAGGTCGAGTTCTGCGCAACTTCTGCTTCACCGGAGGACAATCTGCTCTCAACGGTAGCTTGTGCACAACGATATCGGTATCCAACCCTGGCATATCCTGATAAGACCAGGCGAAGATATTGAAATACTCTTTCAATAGCGCTACCATTCTGCTCTTAACACTCGCCTCCAAAGCAGCCCCAACTTTCACCTCTTTTCTGAGCTCGCCGGTACCCAGATTCACAAGCTCAACCTGCTCCTCGTGCGGCTGAATCCCCTTCTCCTCTTGTTTCAACAACCTGGCTAATTCCTCCGGCAGTTCATAATCTTCTTCGCCTTCTTCTTCGGCATGATAGATCGGATTGTCGAAGTCATATGAGGGTGTAACAGGATTGTTATCGATGAGATCCGGAGAAAGATCGCATCTGCATGAATGTTGATTCATGCGTTGCTTTAGAAACGGAGCAAAGCAAATTAAAAGGAAAATGAAAACAAACATTGCCATTTTTATTTTTGTTTTTATTAAACTGCAAAAATAGATGAAAAACAGGGAACGTCGCTTTTAATGAAAAAAAACATCCTTTTATTTATGATGCAAATATTGCAACATGAAACACATGAGGTGGCCCTTACAATGAACCATTACGCTTCGGGCAAAACATATGGCTTTCATACAAACAGTATTGAAAAATAGGAAATATTACTCTTCACGCAGAGTGACGGTGATGATCTTTTCGGCCTTCCAGTTCTGGATCTCCATCCCTGGTACGCACGGTTTTTTCCATTGATCAAGCTCACAATCACTGTCGGCTTCTTCACCCACCGCACAGATGCGATCTGGATCCAGCATTCCAGCACTGGTGAACGTGAATGGCGGACGACGGCCCTTGTTCTGCCCAGACGAGCCTCGGCCCGGCTGATAACCAACCCCAAACCGATCTTCTTTGGCGGCGATGTCAATCATCTTTCCCCAACCTGGGGCCTCTCCGCTCTTCACCACCTCGGCGGCCTACTTATACGAAGAAATGGACGACTTCTTCTCTTCTTTAGCAAAAAGGGCATTCTCCACCTTAATGGTTTCAAATGCTTGACTTGGTGTTTCCCATATTTCACCATCCATTTCCACGTACTTGAACGATGATAGGTGGCTGACGAAGATATCTTCCTCCCCACAAACGGTGACGACCTGCCCTTCCCAGATATACTTCAGTTTCTGGTGCAAAGTCGAAGTCACTGCCCCAGCAGCGTGTATCCATGGGAGACCCAATAGGCAACTGTATGCCGGCTGAATATCCATGACATGAAACACAGACTTAAACACCTCGGGCCCGATCTTCACAGGGAGCTCCACTTCCCCAAACACAGCCCGCTTCGAACCATCAAAGGCTCTAACTATCACGCCCGTGGGCCTCAAGATCAACCCTTCACAGTCCAGTTTCGCCAGGGCCTTCTTTGGCAACACATTGAGTGATGAGCCGGTATCCACCAACACGTGCGAAAGCACTTCTCCTTTACAATCCATTGCAATGTGTAATGCCCTATTATGATTACGCCCATCCACCGTCAGATCAAGATCAGTGAAACCCAGCCCATGGCTGGCATTGACGTTTGACACCACTGTCTCTAGCTGATTAATCGTTATCTCTTGAGGAACATAGGCTCTCTTCAGTATTTCCAACAAAGCCTCTCTATGCCCCTCTGAGCTCAGTAGAAGATATAAGATGGAGATTTTGGACAGCGTCTGCTGCAGATGGTCAACAAGCTTATAATCTGACTTCTTGATGATCCTAAAAAATTCTTCAGCTTCATGGTCAAATTCTTTCTCCGAACCACCAGGCGCCGGTGTCGCCACTGGAGTACCCTCGCTTACCACCTGCTTCCCTCTTGCCCTGGCTAAAGCCTCGGCCTTATCTTTCTTTTCTCTCTCTCCATCCCCACTCCTCAAAGCATCAGGGGCAAACAACCTTCCACTGCGAGTGAAACCACTGGGTCCGGCATTATCCACCTTTGAAATGGTGGTTTCACCTGCAGCCTGATCTTCCTGCTTCTCCCCATTACAGTATACCTCTCCACCATAATCCCATGGCACAGCATCGTCGTTGTCATAAGGAATAGGCCTAAGTACCGTGATGGTAACCAGAGCCGCATCTGCCAGCGTTGATAAATCGATCGGATCAAAGTAAATGGTTATGGTGGAGACATCCTCCCTTTCCAAACCAACCTTTTCAAACCTGAGGCCTCCCTCATCCATCATCCGCTAGACAACCTCCCTCAAGAAAACACACCCATTAGGAGCAACGGTGCACGCAGCACAACAATCATCACAGCCCGGAAAGACCCCATTCCTCAACAGTTGTCTCTTGACCTCAACCAATGGAGTCTTCAACTGATCCACATTTATCAGCCCGATTCTGCCCTTATCCTCAGAAATTGCATTCACCCCCATTTGACCATGCGCGGGCATGGGATTAGCATTAACGTTTGGAGATGGTGCAAAATTGATAACTTTAGAATCCACCAGGTCCTGGACAACATGCTTAAAAGCTTTACAATTTTCCACATTGTGTCCAGGGGCACCAGAGTGGAATTCGCACTTGGCGTTCTCATCATAACTGGCAGGCCTTTGGTAGGGTCTCACCGGAGCCAAGGTTCTCAACTGAACCAACCCCAAGTCTTTCAACTTCTTCAACAAGAATGAGTACGTCACAGGTGGCCTATCAAATTGACAATCATGCATTCGCCCTCTCACCTTATACACGGCCCTTTGCGGTCTATGTTGAAACGGTTGTCGTTGTTGTTGCGGTTGTTGTTGTTGTTGTTGTTGATTATCAGCAGGAATTGTTACCGCAGCAGTGTGCTGGTAGTAACGATCCCTACTTTGTCCTCTCTGGGCATACACAACACTTGTGTCACCCTCCTTCTTTCTCTGGCCATTACCAAAGGGCTTTTTCGATCCAGACGACGAAGCATTACCCTATATCTTTCCCAACTTTAACTAACTTTCTATTCTTTCCCCAGCCACTATAGTATCAGCGAAGTTGGTAACCGGGAATCCCACCATTCTTTCTGCAAACGTCCCCTGAAGGGTACCCATAAACAGATCAGACATTTCCCGATCTACCAACGGAGGTTGGACTCTGGCCGACTACTCCCTCTATCTCTGTGCATATTCTTTAAACCCTTCACTAGGCTTCTGAGACATACCCTGCAACTGGGTACGGCTAGGAGCCATGTCAGCATTAAATTGGTACTGTTTAAAGAATGCATCTCCAAGATCCTGCCAGCTCTTGACATCAGATGACCTTAGCTTGGTATACCACTCCAAAGACCCACCAGACAGACTGTCCTGGAAGAAGTACATCCAAAGCTTTTGGTCCATTGTATAAGCAGAAATCTTTCGGACGAAAGCCTGGAGATGAGTTTCCGGGCAAGAACTCCCATTATACTTGTCAAACGCAAGCGCTTTAAACTTCTGCAGGATCACAATCCCCTCAACTAGCCCCATGTTCGACATGTTGACAACACCCGGAGTAGCATAACTTTCTAGAGCTCTGATTTTCTCGGCCAGCGCCTGAATCTCTTTGTTTGGTGGTTGGACACCGTATTGGCCAAACTGTTCATTCAACATGGAGAACTGGTCTTCCTCTCTATCCTCCTCAGCCCCAAAGAAAGGAGGAAACAAACTATCCTTCAGATTGTTGCCCACCGGACCTGGTCCACCGCCTGTAGCAGCACCAAAACCACCACCATTATTGATCACCACCCCAGCAATAGTCTTCTTTTTGAGATCTCCTCCATCTCTTGATCCACCGAGACCATTGTTGGACACACCTTCCTGATTATTACCACTGTTGGCAGCCGAAGCCCGCTCGAGCTTTTCCACCTTATCAGCAATTGCTTTCTGCCCCAAGGCCAACCCTTGCATGACGTTTATCAGCTCACCCATTTTCTCTTTCAACTCGAGAATATCTGCGTTGGGTAGATCCATCAGCTGGGATTTGTTGCGCCTGGTAGGGTATCTGTGTGGACGTGCTACGTGCAAGGGAATGATTCTACGTGCGCGAGCAATGATTCCTGAAACAATCAAACACGTTAGAAACTGACACCTGCAAAATAGCAGACAAGTTATTATGATTCATGCATGGATGCAATGTCTATCCATATGAGGAACACTCTGTCTTTCGATCCTGGTTTCATCGAGACAGATAGTAATTTTCCAGCAACATTCTGATGTAAATCATCTGGTTTCACCATACAAAGCAGAAAATTATGATTTAGCAAAGATATCACCCAACCATGTGTGTGCTATGCGAGTGCATACAGGAAAGCAAATAAAGCTTGAAGATCAATCACTGAATGATGACAATCACTGTATATCAAAAGTGCATCACACGTGCAAAAGTCATACATCAGGCTGATACAAATCAAATACAATTCTCCAGAATCAGAAAGAAAATACAAGCAAGTGAATTCCGTCAACATGCCTGAAGGTAATCCACATATAACAACAACAGTCTAGTCTGCAGAAGGTCCCACAAAAGGCCCTACATCATCAACCATCCTGGTAAACTTCACGGCGAACCTGAGCTCAGTGTTCTCCTGCTGCAGTCTTCCTATCTCCTTCTGATGAATCTTCATCTGTCGAAAGTAATGATCCTTCTCAGCAAGATAATGATCTCTCTCAGCAACAATCTTCGCTTTCTCCGCTTCCCATTCTGTGGTAAGGACTTTGGCTCTAGCTTCCCTCTGATTCTTCACAAGGATCTGTCTCCTCTTCTCATCCTCAATGACCTTCAAAGCTCTAACTAACTTCTCCTTGGTAATATCATGCTCCCTCGTAGATGACTCTAAAGCTTGGATGACCTTGCCATAATATGCGGTGTCTATCTCAAAACGCTTCACCGCAAGAGCATGCCTCTTATCCTGGTCTTCTATTTTCCCTTTGATTTCCTGATTAGCCATTTGGATTCTAGCAGCACTCATCTCCAACACAGTCTTCTCTGCTTGCAGCTGATCTCTGGCCTTCTTCATCTCAAGAAACTCTTCCATGCTGACAGAATAACGTGGCCCCTCAATCAATGGACACCAAGGATCACCCCTAGGAAATGGTAAATGCGTGAGCTCAATCCTCTTCCTGAGCCAATCATCAAATGGAGGAAAGAACCTGCTATTAACCCTACCAAAAGGAACCTTGCCCTTCCTCTGAATGTCACGCCACTCATCAGACACTTGCCTTAACTCTGGCTGATTACCCTCAATTGGAAAGTAGAAAGACTCCTGAATCTCTCGCCCGAGAGGAGGACCCTCCACAGCAAACCCCATTTGTCTCCTAAGAAGCACCGGGTTGTAATTAATGCAACCTTGAACTCCTATAAGAGGCACATTGGGAAGACTCCCACAACTGTAAATGAAATCTCGTCCAGCCATACCGTTATGAGTCCAAGCTATGTCCTTGGCTCGCAAACCCATCAACCTGATTGACCATTTGACAGTAGGATCCAGAAAGACAAAGGCACCTCTGGAAGGCAAATACCCCATGAACCATTTGTAAAACAGCTGAGCACAACATCAGATCAATCCCCCACGCCGCTTCTCGTTCCGATTATGGACCGAGTAATAGACATCTCCAACCAGGGTAGGAATGAGATTCCTCTGTACAAACAACCGGATAGCATTAATATCTACAAAGTTCTTCTGATTAGGGAACATGATGATCCCATAGATACTGACAGCCAGTAAAGCACAAACGGCCCTCCAATTACCCACAACAGCATGCTCCTTGGCTTTAGCTTCCAAGAAGCTCAGATGAAAACCGGGCAACTTTTCCTTCTCCTTCAAACCCCCCTTAGTCACCTCTGTGCTCAAATAAAGAGCACGAGAAATCTCAACAACATCAGGTTCCCCCTTAGTGACATAGAATGGAATCTGGTCTCTGATCTGAATACCCAGGATGCTGGCATAGTGTTCCATCAAAGGTCCCAATAAGTAATCCGGGAAAACAAAGCACCTCAAACCCGGATCATAAAACTGGAGAAGGGTATGGATGGCACTGTTATCTGTATCTGTAAGCCTGAAAACAACTTCAGAATACCCCCATAAGTCTCACGGAACATCCCCACATGGTCCGGTGTAATCAATGCTATCATATCTCTCAGCACACCAATCTCTGGGTCGAAGAAACTGTAGACAACATCGTCTTTCAAGCCGGTCCTCATGTCTGGAACAAAGAAGTCTCTCAACCAGGATCTCGATTAAGAATGACCCCTGCATATGGATAAACATGAGTTAGATGCGAATAAATGCAAAATGAGAATGATGCTGATGTATGAATGCAATGCACTGTGCCATCCTCCAAGTCATCTGAACATCCACTGCACTGAGTTACGGCCTCTGAACTAATCACAACCATCTGAGGTACATGAGTAACCACAAAATCCAACTCAGGGTTCCGAAATAAACGTAACTGAAAGATACACCACCATCATTACTGGAAAATCACTGATCTGATAACAACATGATCATCTGTACCAACCCAGGGAATCCCGAAATAAACGGATCCCCACTGATAAATACCACGGACAGAACTCCGGCGTCTCAACAATAAATATCCATAATCCAACTGAATCAAAGTCACCAAGAAAGTCACCATCGGAAAATGCATCTGTAAGAATCAAACCCTCCCCTCACAGGTGAATTCTATAAGGTCATCCTAAGGCGGATAATGGTCTCGACAATCGGACAAGATACTCAACAGGTTTTCCCTTTCGGGTGTGCCGTTGCAACTCTCATAAGATCGTTTAAACCAAAGATCCGGGAAAGAACGGTCACTGAAGTCAACAACTCTAAAGAGATAACCCAACCAAAGTGGAATACTCCACGCAGAAGACCTCACTCAGAAGAACCTCGTCCGGCTTGTGGTATGTCACGTTGCAACAACATGCTGATCCAACATGTGAGGAAACATGAGACCACGCTAATCCTAGCTGTACACTCGGGCCTGGGTTTTAGCCCCACTCAAAACACCCACCCCAAAATCAGAGGAACCAACCTGTACAAAATCCAACACAATGATAATATGATGCATGTAAACATCTATGCAAATATATACAATCACAGTATAATAATCATAAATGCAATAAATAAAGCAGCACAAGCAACCAAAACTATTCTAGAGAGCGCTAGGATTGACTCGCTTAGGGAAGATGGACCAGCAAGAGGTCAACTTCTATTTCCCCAGCAGAGTCTCCAGCTGTCGCAACGCGAAAAACAACCGGCGGGAAAAGACACAGACAGAGCCGCCACCGTGCGTTATTTATCCCAAAGGAGGGAAAGGAAACGCTCGAAGTAAACCTGGAAAGGAAATGGTCTTACGACCGGAGATTGCAAGGATCGGGAGTCGGTTACTCAAGGGGAAGGTATTAGCACCCCTCACGTCCGTCGTACTCAACGGGATCCACGCTCAAAAGAATAGAAAAAGGTTGTTGAATAACTGCTCAAAAAGAATGCACACACACTGGAATAAACAGGCGGGAGAGGATGGAGGAAGAGGACTCGGCAGGACGTCGCATCTTGGGCCTACGTAGTTTGTCGGAAACTAACATCAGAGTCGACGTAGTTCGGGGAAAAGGGAAATGGGCTCGCTAGGATATCGCATCCTATGCCTACGTATCTCATCTGGAATGAGAATCAGAGCTACCGTTGTTTGGCTAACGCACGCCGAAAAAAAACACAAAGGCGCTGAGACGTCAAAAGAAACACACAACAGGAAATGGATTGCCAATGGCTGGTCTTACGTCCGACTCCAAACAACAAACACAAACAGGAAACCGAATGCCAATGGCTGGACTTATATCAGACTCCAAACAAAGAAACACAAACAGGAAATCGAATGCCAATTGCTGGACTTACATCAGACTCCGAACACACAACAAATAGGAAACGGAATGCCAATTGCTGGTCTTAAATCCATCTCCTAACACACACAACACAAAAGGGTTATCAAACAGACAAGCTAATAGGGAGTCTGGAACTCGAGCCTAGTAGCTGTCAAGCAAAACCAAGAAGACGCTGAGACGTCAGAAGAAACAAAGAAGTTGAACACACAGACTAAAAGGGATTCGGGAACTCGAACCTAATAGCTGTCAACAAAACACACGCAAAAAGAAAAGGGCCCCCCGGAGAGATCTCGCACGATCTCCTGCCTACGTACCTCATCTGGTATGAGGATCAGGGCGACGTAGTTCCCCTTAACAGGGGAAAAACTTTCTCCTAACTAGAGACTAGGGAGATAATAACTAAAAGGGAGACTACGACTCGAGCCTAGAAGTTGTCATGCAAATGATCCCTATATTGAAGCCTCTAACAAGAGTTTGACTCACACAGGCAGTGAGTCAACTCAAGTCTATCTCTACATACGTTCAACTTCCTCGAAAGTTGATCATACGACTCCTACAGAAAAGAGATGAGAAGCAAAAGCAGATAAACAAGCATAGGTGAACAGGTATCACACGCTATATGCAAACAAGTGGCTCATATAAGGTTGGGCTTTAGTCGAGGGGTCATATCGACCTCGACAAACAAGCCAACTGGAAAAGGTGTCTAAGGCTCTTAACCATTGAAATTGACCGTCAGGGTGAGCAGATGAAATGGGAGATGAGGGTTAGACCTCACAGCTCTTAACTCGGCCTGGGTGAGCTCAAGACAAAGAAGGTGTGGGAGTCCAAAATGTGGGACTCTATTCCACATGACTGACACAACAAGATTTTGGGTGTTTATTGAAAATGCATCAACACGTAGTGCGAGCAAAATGAATGACTCAACTGAATAGGAGGGGATGGATTGCACATCCCTTCTATCTGCCAATGCCTCTTCACTTAGGAGGTCTTTGAAGTACATGGCACAAATATAAACAATCAAAAACATTGCCTCTTAAGGAGGGCTTCAGACAGGTGCCTGTCAAAGATAGCAGGTCTTCCAGACTACATGGAAAAAAGAAGTTACCTAAGTGGTATGCCAACCACAAGCAAAGCAAAGAAACTCAAAGAATGAGTTAAAACGGCTAAAGTACCTGTAAGAAAATCTAAACCATCAGTATTCTATTCAGACAAACAACCAACAGTTAACAGATAACAACAGACAGACAATCCCAATATGTACAACATGTAAGCCATAAGAGGCAAACACTCAAGTGATTCACCAAAGGACCTATAAAAGAACCAAAGGTTAGCAAACATAGCAAATAGCCAAGCTCAAATGATGAGGCAACATCAATCATGGAGATGAATGCTTGAACCTGAAATTCAAAGCTCAAATGTGAGTACAAACCCCTAGGGCAAAGCCTAGGGTCAAAGGTGAATCAAAAAGTCAAAACAGAACTTGATATTCAACAAGAAGCATCTACAATCAAGCAAGAACATGTCCTAAAAAGGACCAAGTCAAAAGCATTAAGCAAGGTCATTTCATGAGCATGAGAAGGCAAAGGCAATTTCAAAGCATACAATTGATCATCAAGAATCAAAATTCCATATTAAAACAGAAATGAATCAAACAATTCTGGAAATTTTTATAAGCATACAACATGTCAAATACCACCATCATGCCAAAAATTAGAATCAGAGGAGCTCAAGGATATGAAAATGCACAAGTATGACATCAAATTGTGTGACACACATTGTCACACCTTACAATTATGTGCATAAAACAGAGATGAAAAATGAGAAAAATACCAAACCAAGCCTCAAAGGTCAAGCATCATGTGAGGAATCATCACACAAAATTTCATGGCAATTGGATCATTATTGAGCATTTCACAATAGAAAGAATGAAGCATGTCACATTTTGCATACATGTCCGAAGAATCAATCACAATTCAAATTCCAGAAATGATAAAATCATGAAACCACAACCAAAAAATAGTAGACACTTCAAGGATCATGTAACAACAAATTGGGAATTAATTGGACCTGTTTTCAATTTATTATGAATTTATGAATTGGATGAAATATATGAAATAATATGGAAAAATAATATGGAAAATGATGAAACATGAATAAAAGGTTGAGTAATTTGGAAAAGTGCATGACGCTGGGATCGAAGTGAGGAGCAAGGCGCGTCCAAAACGACGCCGTTTTGGATAAGTGGAAGTGAAATTAAAAAAATGAAGAAGCGCTCGCATAGGATCGAGCTCAGGACGTTAACATGACATGCGCTTCTACAGTGAAAACCAGCGCCTGAACCAGAAGGGAACCCTAACATGCATGCACGGTGGCGCTAGGGCGGAAACCACCGTCTTCTTCATGAAGACGGTGGATGAACAGTAACGAACAACAATTTTTTTTCCAGTTTTTCATGAAACTTATATCATTATAAAGCTTGTTCCATGTAGGTTCCAAATCAATCATCAATTAGTCCTAACAAGCCATGAATAAGGAGAATCGAGGAGAAACATTTCTACATCTAAAACTTTAAATCATCATAACACAGCCAATTCTCAACCAAATTGCATGAAATTTAGATCAGAATGCTCAGCAATCAAAGCTCTACAACATTATGCACATAAAATCATGAATTAAGAGACTCGAAAATCTCACCTCTTGAAGATCCATCAATGTCAGCAACGTGTTCAAGGCCTTGCAAGTGTGTAGATCAGCTCTAGCAACCTTGTTATGACTTCTGAAGCACGAATCAACTCTTGGAAAGGCTTGGATCTAGATAAATCATCAGAACCCCATGTTCATGTTCATGTATGGAATTGCTTGATTCTTCACCTATTTCTTCAATCAATAGCTTGAATTCTACCGAATGATGATCAAGAAACCAGAATATGCAATAAAAGTCAAGTGTTACTTGAAGAATTTTTGAATTATGGTGGAGAGAAATTTTGGAGGGAAAATGAGATCTAGATCTAGAATTTGAGATTATGAACAATTCTGTTAGGGTTTGCCTTATATACCATGTACTAATCACATCCTAATTAGAATTAAGCATGGTTTAGTTGAGATTAAGCAAAAATAAGGTGTATGACAAATTTTGGAAAATTGGTGGTGCCATGCAAATGTACACGTGAACAGTAGCAAATGGATGATCAAATTCACTTAAAATCACTTCATGCACATGTTGGCAATGGTATTTTGTTCCCATGATGCACCAAATTCAAATTTGCAATTTTCCCTCCAAAATGGTCATGAATAAGCAAATGATTATGTGATGAAATTTCACGCAATGTAATGAATGATTTGGAAAATACATGTCATGACAAGAAAAATGAAAAAAGAGGCACTCCAATTGGAGCTATGAGTCAAAAGTTATGGCCTTTTGAAGTTTCAAGCACACTTGGCCATAATAAGCGGTGTCTATCTCAAAACGCTTCACCGCAAGAGCATGCCTCTTATCCTGGTCTTCTATTTTCCCTTTGATTTCCTGATTAGCCATTTGGATTCTAGAAGCACTCATCTCCAACTCAGTCTTCTCTGCTTGCAGCTGATCTCTGGCCTTCTTCATCTCAAGAAACTCTTCCATGCTGACAGAAGAACATGGCCCCTCAATCAATGGACACCAAGGATCACCCCTAGGAAATGGTAAATGCGTGAGCTCAATCCTCTTCCTGAGCCAATCATCAAATGGAGGAAAGAACCTGCTATTAACCCTACCAAAAGGAACCTTGCCCTTCCTCTGAATGTCACGCCACTCATCAGACACTTGCCTTAACTCTGGCTGATTACCCTCAATTGGAAAGTAGAAAGACTCCTGAATCTCTCGCCCGAGTGGAGGACCCTCCACAGCAAACCCCATTTGTCTCCTAAGAAACACCGGATTGTAATTCATGCAACCTTGAACTCCTATAAGAGGCACATTGGGAAGACTCCCACAACTGTAAATGAAATCTCGTCCAGCCATATCGTTATGAGTCCAAGCTATGTCTTTGGCTCGAAAACCCATCAACCTGATTGACCATTTGACAGTAGGATCCAGAAAGACAAAGGCACATCTGGAAGGCAAATACCCCATGAACCATTTGTACAACAGCTGAGCACAACATCGGATCAATCCCCCACGCCGCTTCTCGTTCCGATTATGGACCGAGTAATAGACATCTCCAACCAGGGTAGGAATGGGATTCCTCTGCACAAACAACCGGGTAGCATTAATATCTACAAAGTTCTTCTGATTAGGGAACATGATAATCCCATAGATACTGACAGCCAGTAAAGCACAAACGGCCCTCCAATTACCCACAACAGCATGCTCCTTGGCTTTAGCCTCCAAGAAGCTCAGATGAAAACCGGGCAACTTTCCCTTCTCCTTCAAACCCCCCTTAGTCACCTCTGTGCTCAAATAAAGAGCACGAGAAATCTCAACAACATCAGGTTCCCCCTTAGTGACATAGAATGGAATCTGGTCTCTGATCTGAATACCCAGGATGCTGGCATAGTGTTCCATCAAAGGTCCCAATAAGTAATCCGGGAAAATAAAGCACCTCAAACCCGGGTCATAAAACTGGAGAAGAGTATGGATATCACTCTTATCTGTATATGTAAGCCTGAAAACCAACTTCAGAATACCCCCATAAGTCTCACGGAACATCCCCACACGGTCCGGTGTAATCAATGTTATCATATCTCTCAGCACACCAATCTCTGGGTCGAAGAAACTGTAGACAACATCGTCCTTCAAGCCGGTCCTCATGTCTGGAACAAAGAAGTCTCTCAACCAGGATCTCGATCAAGAATGTCCCCTGCATATGGATAAACATGACTTTAATGCAAATAAATGCAAAATGAGAATGATGTTGATGTATGAATGCAATGCACTGTGCCATCCTCCAAGTCATCTGAACATCCACTGCACTGAGTTACGGCCTCTGAACTGATCACAACCATCTGAGGTACATGAGTAACCACAAATCCAACTCAGGGTTCCGAAATAAACGGAACTGAAGGATACACCACCATCATTACTGGAAAATCACTTATTTGATGACAACATGATCATCTGTACCAACCCAGGGAATCCCGAAATAAACGGATCCCCACTGATAAATACCACGGACAGAACTCCGGCGTCTCAGCAATAAATATCCATAATCAAACTGAATCAAAGTCACCAAGAAAGTCACCATCGGAAAATGCATCTGTAAGAATCAAACCCTCCCCTCACAGGTGAATTCTATAAGGTCATCCTAAGGCGGATAATGGTCTCGACAATCAGACAAGATACTCAACGGGTTTTCCCTTTCGGGTGTGCCGTTGCAGCTCTCATAAGATCGTCTAAACCAAAGATCCTGGAAAGAACGGTCACCGAAGTCAACAACTCTAAAGAGATAACCCAACCAAAGTGGAATACTCCACCCAGAAGAGCTCACTCAGAAGAACCTCGTCCGGCTTGTGATATGTCACGTTGCAACAACATGTTGATCCAACATGTGAGGAAACGTGAGACCACGCTAATCCTAGCTGTACACTCGGGCCTCGGTTTTAGCCCCACTCAAAACACCCACCCCAAAATCAGAGTAACCAACCTGTACAAAATCCAACACAATGATAATATGATGCATGCAAACATCTATGCAAATATATACAATCACAATATAATAATCATAAATGCAATAAATAAAGCAGCACAAGAAACCAAAACTATCTTAGAGAGCGCTAGGATTGAGTCGCTTAGGGAAGATGGACCAGCAAGAGGTCAACTTCTATTTCCCCAGCAGAGTCTCCAGCTGTCGCAACACGAAAAACAACCGGCGGGAAAAGACACAGACAGAGCTGCCACCGTGCGTTATTTATCCCAAAGGAGGGAAAGGAAACGCTCGAAGTAAACCTGGAAAGGAAATGGTCTTACGACCGGAGATTGCAAGGATCGGGAGTCGGTTACGCAAGGGGAAGGTATTAGCACCCCTCACGTCCGTCGTACTCGACGGGATCCACGCTCAAAAGAATAGAAAAAGGTTGCTGAATAACTACTCAAAAAGAATGCACACACACTGGAATAAACAGGCGGGAGAGGATGGAGGAAGAGGACTCGGCAGGACGTCGCATCCTGGGCCTACGTAATTTGTCGGAAACAAACATCAGAGTCGACGTAGTTCGGGGAAAAGGGAAACGGGCTCGCTAGGATATCGCATCCTATGCCTACGTATCTCATCTGGAATGAGAATCAGAGCTACCGTAGTTCGGCTAACGCACGCCGAAACAAAACACAAAGACGCTGAGACGTCAAAAGAAACACACAACAGGAAATGGACTGCCAATGGCTGGTCTTACGTCCGACTCCAAACAACAAACACAAACAGGAAACCGAATGCCAATGGCTGGACTTACATCAGACTCCAAACAAAGAAACACAAACAGGAAATCGAATGCCAATTGTTGGACTTACATCAGATTCCAAACACACAACAAATAGGAAACAGAATGCCAATTGCTGGTCTTAAATCCATCTCCTAACACACACAACACAAAAGGGTTATCAAACAGACAAGCTAATAGGGAGTCTGGTACACGAGCCTAGTAGCTGTCAAGCAAAACCAAGAAGACGCTGAGACGTCAGAAGAAACAAAGAAGTTGAACACACAGACTAAAAGGGAGTCGGGAACTCGAACCTAATAGCTGTCAACAAAACACACGCAAAAAGAAAAGGGCCCCCCGGAGAGATCTCGCACGATCTCCTGCCTACGTACCTCATCTGGTATGAGGATCAGGGCGACGTAGTTCCCCTTAACAGGGGAAAAACTTTCTCCTAACTAGAGACTAGGGAGATAACAACTAAAAGGGAGACTACGACTCGAGCCTAGAAGTTGTCATGCAAACGATCCCTATATTGAAGTCTCTAACAAGAGTTTGA
Organism: Lathyrus oleraceus; assembly: GCF_024323335.1. Classification (NCBI taxonomy): domain Eukaryota; kingdom Viridiplantae; phylum Streptophyta; class Magnoliopsida; order Fabales; family Fabaceae; genus Lathyrus; species Lathyrus oleraceus. The sequence goes on from NC_066581.1 coordinate 420,398,018, forward strand.
CTCACACAGGCAGTGAGTCAACTCAAGTCTATCTCTACGTACGTTCAACTTCCTCGAAAGTTTATCATACGACTCCTACAGAAAAGAGATGAGAAGCAAAAGCAGATAAACAAGCATAGGTGAACAGGTATCACACGCTATATGCAAACAAGTGGCTCATACAAGGCTGGGCTTTAGTCGAGGGGTCATATCGACCTCGACAAACAAGCCAGCTGGAAAAGGTGTCTAAGGCTCTTAACCACTGATATTGACCGTCAGGGTGAGCAGATGAAATGGGAGATGAGGGTTAGACCTCACAACTCTTAACCCGACCTGGGTGAGCTCAAGACAAAGAAGGTGTGGGAGTCCAGAATGTGGGACTCTATTCCACATGACTGACACAACAAGATTTTGGGTGTTTATTCAAAATGCAGCAGCACGTAGTGCGAGCAAAATGAATGACTCAACTGAATAGGAGGGGATGGATTGCACATCCCTTCTATCTGCCAATGCCTCTTCACTTAGGAGGTCTTTAAAGTACATGGCACAAATATAAACAATCAAAAACATTGCCTCTTAAGGAGGGCTACAGACAGGTGCCTGCCAAAGATAGCAGGTCTTCCAGACTACATGGAGAAAAGAAGTTACCTAAGTGGTATGCCAACCACAAGCAAAGCAAAGCAACTCAAAGAATGAGTTAAAGCGGCTAAAGTACCTGTAAGAAAATCTAAACCATCAGTATTCTACTCAGACAAACAACCAACAGTTAACAGATAACAACAGACAGACAATCCCAATATGTACAACATGTAAGCCATAAGACGCAAACACTCAACTGATTCACAAAGGACCTACAAAAGAACCAAAGGTCATTTCATGAGCATGAGAAGGCAAAGGCAATTTCAAAGCATACAATTGATCATCAAGAATCAAAATTCCATATTAAAACAGAAATGAATCAAACAATTCTGGAAATTTTTATGAGCATACAACATGTCAAATACCATCATCATGCCAAAAATTAGAATCAGAGGAGCTCAATTGATATGGATATGAAAATGCACAAGTATGACATCAAATTGTGTGACACACATTGTCACACCCTATAATTATGTGCATAAAACAGAGATGAAAAATGAGAAAAATACCAAACTAAGTCTCAAAGGTCAAGCATCATGTTAGGAATCATCACACAAAATTTCATGACAATTGGATCATTATTGAGCATTTCACAATAGAAAGAATGAAGCATGTCACATTTTGCATACATGTCCAAAGAATCAATCACAATTCAAATTCCAGAAATGATAAAATCATGAAACCACAACCAAAAAATAGTAGACACTTCAAGGATCATGTAACAACAATTTGGGAATTAATTGGACCTGGTTTCAATTTATTATGAATTTATGAAGTTGGATGAAATATATGAAATAATATGGAAAAATAATATGGAAAATGATGAAACATGAATAAAAGGTTGAGTAATTTGGAAAAGTGCATGAGGCTGGGATCGAAGTGAGGAGCAAGGCACGTCCAAAACGACGCCGTTTTGGATAAGTGGAAGTGAAATTAAAAAAATGAAGAAGCGCTCGCATAGGATCGAGCTCAGGACGTTAACATGACATGCGCTTCTACAGTGAAAACCAGCGCCTGAACCAGAAGGGAACCCTAACATGCATGCACGGTGGCGCTAGGGCGGAAACCACCGTCTTCTTCATGAAGACGGTGGATGAACAGTAACGAACAACAATTTTTTTTCCAGTTTTTCATGAAACTTATATCATTATAAAGCTTGTTCCATGTAGGTTCCAAATCAATCATCAATTACTCCTAACAAGCCATGAATAAGGATAATCGAGGAGAAACATTTCTACATCTAAAACTTTAAATCATGATAACACAGCCAATTCTCAACCAAATTGCATGAAATTTAGATCAGAATGCTCAGCAATCAAAGCTCTACAACATTATGCACATAAAATCATGAATTAAGAGACTCGAAAATCTCACCTCTTGAAGATCCATCAATGTCAGCAACGTGTTCAAGGCCTTGCAAGTGTGTAGATAAGCTCTAGCAACCTTGTTATGACTTCTGAAGCACGAATCAACTCTTGGAAAGGCTTGGATCTAGCTAAATCTTCAAAACTCCATGTTCATGTTCATGTATGGAATTGCTTGATTCTTCACCAATTTCTTCAATCAAAAGCTTGAATTCTACCGAATGATGATCCAGAAACCAGAATATGCAATAAAAGTCAAGTGTTACTTGAAGAATTTTAGAATTATGGTGGAGAGAAGTTTTGGAAGGAAAATGAAATCTAGATCTAGAATTTGAGATTATGAACAATTTTGTTAGGGTTTGCCTTATATACCATGTACTAATCACATCCTAATTAGAATTAAGCATGGTTTAGTTGAGGTTAAGCAAAAATAAGGTGTATGACAAATTTTGGAAAATTGGTGGTGCCATGCAAATGTACACGTGAACAGTAGCAAATGGATGATCAAATTCACTTAAAATCACTTCATGCACATGTTGGCAATGGTATTTTGTTCCCATGATGCACCAAATTCAAATTTCCAATTTTCCCTCCAAAATGGTCATGAATAAGCTAATGATTATGTGATGAAATTTCATGCAATGTAATGGATGATTTGGAAAATACATGTCATGACAAGAAAAATGCAAAAAGAGGCACTCCAATTGGAGCTATGAGTCAAAAGTTATGGCCTTTTGAAGTTTCAAGCACACTTGGCAATAATTTGATCATATCTCCTCAACCATTCATCAGATGCTCATGATCTTGGACTTTTTGGAAATGGGAGAGAAAGATCTTCAACTTTCATGTTGGACAAAAATTTATTTGAAACTTCTTTGATGATGTAAAATCAAGTTGAATTTGAACAAAAACTTTCCATTTTTGGAAACTTCCAATTACAGGTCACTTTCCATTTTTGGAAACTTTTGATCTGACCTCAAATTCTTCAAGATATGTATTTGACATGATGAATAAGCCTCTTCGGGACATGAATGAAGTGTCTCAAACCATTTCTCCCCCTCCTAGCCCTCAAGTGACTTTCAGTTGACTTTTATGGACCCTAGATGACTTGGAAATACACTGTGGACTTTGAGCCTCTAAAACTTGGCCAATTTGCTTCAAAATGAACCTTGGCTCATATAAGCTCAATAGAATTATCATGTGATCCCCCTCTCAATAGAATACCTCATCTCCTTGAAAATCCCTAGTTGAAAGAGTGCAACTGATAAGGGTTGACCAGAGGTCAAAACCCTGATCCAGAGGAATCTAAGCATGAACAATGAACCCCTTGAGGATGACATAACCATGATGATGATGATGTACCCTTGCAAACAAGATAATGCTCAACCTCCTTGAGGAAACAAGAAAACCCTAATTGAAGCACAAACCCTCAGATGGTTGGTGATCAATTCAATAAGACCCTTAGGCTTGAACTATACAACCTCTCCATCTCTGACAAGACCTTAAAGGATGACTTGTTTATTTTCACATGATATGCAATATGCAAATTCCTAATGTCCTAAAACATGAAATGCAATATGCTAAGCTAGTCGCAAGAAGAGGAGGGCAAATTTTGAGGTGTTACACCAAGAAACAACAAAATCTCTGCAGGGGATGAATCATCAATCATTCCAACTGGGGAGAGGAGTATATTGCACAGGTAGAATCTGCCACATAAGCAACTCTACTGGGGAATCTATCCGAGGGATAAAGGTATTATAGGGATCAACCACCAAGTACCGTACCCACCAAGGAGATCACATCTGTTTAGGAGGAAAGGTTGCTACCCCGCTGAAGGGGAGAGTGGTGAATATCTCAAGAAGCATACCACTCAGGGCTCCGGAGGAAGAAAATACAGTCATTCCAGGAATATGAACAAATGTCTTACCCTATTGGAGATCATACCATCCTTGGGAGAGCATTGAGGATCTCCTAAGTATCCTTTTCATCATTGTGAATGTTCACCTTGTTTAAGAACAAGTTATGAAAAATTCATTTTTTCAAAATAATGACATTTTCTCAATTAAAAGCATGCAAAACGTTTGTTAAATAGAAACAAATAAGAGTGCAAATAATTGGATAAAAGGCTCGAATTTATTTGACGGAATGGTAGTCTGCAAATGGCAAGACTCCATAGATCTTTACAAATTTGAAATTGGTGATATATATTGGAAAAGGGCTACATTGAACATAATGACCATTTCCCCAACCATTTTGAATTAGATGTATTTGAAGCTTCGGTTGATGACGAATGAGCAAGAATTTACGACGGATGACGGTTGTAGAACCCTGCATCAATCTGCTTCCGAACATCCTCTTTGATCTTCACTACCATATCAGGATGGGTTCTTCTGAGCTTCTGTTTCACAGGCACACATTCAGGCTTCAAGGGTAGGAAGTGTTGCACAATATCGGTATCCAGACCAGGCATCTCTTCATATGACCATGCAAAGATGTCAACGTATTCTCGTAGCAATTCAATCAACCCCTTCTTAACAGACTCTTCCAGGAGTGCCCCAATCTTCACCTCCCGCACACAATCCTCAGACCCCAAGTTGACTGTTTCCAGATTCTCAAGGTGCGGCTGAATGATTTTCTCTTCATGCTCAAGTAGACGGATAATCTCGTCAGGAATCTCTTCAACATCTTCTTCTTCCGCCTCAAATACAGGGAACTCAAAATTGGGAGATGGTGTTGGATCATTATGTTCAATGGGTTTGATCAATCTGCATAATGATTTTGGATATGAAAAGCTTTAGAATTCAAACAAGGCAATCATTATGCAGATGAAAAGATTGATTTTATTCTATTTTTAAGGTTTTATGTAATCACCAATTTCATGCAAAAAATCAAAAAGGGAAAATAATTGGAAAAACAAACATTTAACATGCATTTATTGAATGAAAATATCGTTGTATTTATGCGCCAACAATGTCATCACTCCTCCTTTTGGTATGGGAGAAGGGTTTTTAAACAAAGTGATCATTACGTTGACTTATGGATAACTGTAGGAATATCCACAGCAACCCAATTATTGCAGACCCTTCCAGGGATGATGAAATTGCCAGAATCCTCTGCATCTTCTTCCAAGACAGCAGCAGCTTCTTCATCTTGACTTGTGTGGATGAAACCTCAACTCTTGAACAACCCATTGGTGTTGAAGACCCCGGAAGAAAAACCTATGCCAGCCCGAGACTTATTGTCTTCTAGCTCAATCATTTTCCCTAAACCAGCAGTTGCACCACACTCAATGGCCAACTTTGCATCTTTATAGGAAGCAAATGAAGGAGTTCTCTTCTCAGTAGGCTCAGCTATAGATAAAGCTTGGAAAGGAGTTCCCACCTCATCCTTAGCATCTATATATGAGAAGGAAGACAAGTGGCTGACCAGGAGATCCTTTTCTCCCCCTACCACCACCAGCTTCTTATTTTTCACGAACTTCAGTTTCTGGTGTAGGGTGGATGTCACGACGCCTGCCTCGTGAATCCATGGTCTTCCTAAGAGACAACTGTACGATGGGTGAATATCCATAATCTGGAAGGTAATTTGCAAATCTCTTGGTCCGATTTTGACTAGGAGATCAACTTCCCCAATCACAGTTTTACGCGACCCATCGAAAGCTTTCACAACTACTCCACCCTGCCTTATGGGAGGCCCTTGATATGACAGTTTCGAAAGAGTGGTTTTTGGCAATACGTTTAGCGATGACCCAGTGTCCACCAGCATATTGGACACGGCGTCGTCTTTGCAGTTCATAGATATGTGTAATGCCAAGTTGTGGCCTCTTCCCTCCTTAGGGAGATCAGAGTCAGAGAAACTCAAGTTGTTACAAGAAGTAATGTTTGCAACAATGCTATCGAATTATTCTATTGTGACATCATGATCTACATATGCCACATCCAATACCTTCTGCAGTGCCTCTCTATGTGGTTCTGAATTCAAGAGCAAAGATAACACCGATATTTTGGATGGCGTTTGTAGAAGATGGTCTAAAACATTGTACTCACTTCTCTTGATGAGCCTCAGCATCTCATCACAGTTTTCTTTCACATTACCGCTCGGGCCAACAGAAGTAGGAGTTACTAATGTAGAGGAGGGCTTAACAACAGGTGCCAGATTCGGGGTGCTCACAGCATTCCCAATCGGGCGTTCAACAAAATCAGCATTAGCCTGAGGCTTGGGAGGTGCTGAAAAGACACGACCGCTGCGGGTCAAACCGTTAACATCAGCAATATTTACAACTGATGAAGAAGGCAAGGACACCTCTTTCCCATTTTCCACTGCTACAACATTGTAACGAAAGGGAATTGCTTTTTCGGAAGAGTACGGTACCGGACAGGCAGGCTTAATGATAAGAACAGGAGAAGCCTTCTACTTGCTACCGTCATACTGGATGATAACAGGCTCGGGCATCCTGAATACTGGGGAAATTACGTTGACCTCAGGCTCATCTTCGTCAACATTCCTATTCTGAAGAATCTCAATGACTCCCTCATCCAGCATTTCTTGAATATCCTTGCGCACATGGCGACAACCCAATCGGTTAACAGAGCATACTCGGCATCTATCATGGTCGTGTTCATAATGACTGTAATCACATAGCAAACGATGCATTTCGATAAGAGACTGTCGAATATGACTGACATATTTGACTTTGTACTTGCCAGGGAAGCCCTGGACCATGTTGACAGATTTCCCATGCTCGGGCAATGGGTTCTTCTTCACATTAGGACCTACGTCCTCGAAACATAGAATGCCACACCTCACAAGGTCTTGAACCTTGGTCTTCAAAGGGTAACAATTCTCCACGTCGTGGCCGGGAGCACCAGAATGATAAACACAATGTAATTCAGGCTTATACCACCACTGGGGTTAGCAGGTATAGCCGGTGGGTCTCTCAGAGTAATAAACTTCCTCTCTATCAAAGAGGGATATAATTCTGCATACGTCATTGGAATAGGATCGAAAGTGACCCTTTTCCTCTCGTAACTCGTGCTGGTTTGATTATTGTTTCGAGGCTGGTAGGCTTGCTGCTGCGGACGGTGCTGCTGTTGCCGATATTGCGGATGTGGTTGCTGATTATTATTATGTTGCTGATACTGTTGATTGTCTCTGAAAACAGGTGTTGGTTACTATAAGACCCCAATTTTGTCCCTAAGATCCCTTATAGCATCATAACATTGCATTGCATAGCCTCAAGGATCATTGAGCATCTTGGTCCCTTGCCTTTGGGTAGCACTACTTGTGAGTGGTTTGAGATCACCAAGCATACTTGAATTGTATATCATTGTTTTGCTTATTTTTGTTTAATAACCAAAAGCACAAAAATATGTCACTAACATCTTTTGTTTGTAGCTTGAGCAATCACAAGGTCAAAAGCTTCTAGGAGACCCTTAATACAAAGCCATGTCAAGAGCAGATGAAAACAAGCATGGTAATCGTTCCCCAAGCTCTCATCCATCAAATATGCCTCCCTAGCATCTTAATTCATCATTTTGATCAAATCAAGTCAAAGGGTTGGAGGTTTGATTCTCAAAGAAACCCTAATTCATCTGTGCACCACAATGCCTTACTCATGAAGCAACTTCAGCCCATGATCAAATACAATCAAGGGAAGTTCCTTAATTCATCATTTCGTGCATATTTGAACTTATTTGAGTGTCCTCAATCATCAATTCATCAAGATATGAGTCATGGACTTGAGAAGTTGATCAGTCAATTCATCTGACTATTTTGAAATACACTGAGACCTAACTTTTTATGTGTTGGTCAAATGGAGATTTGTCCAAAAGAAAAAATGTTCTTAGGAACAACATGAACAACTTTCATGTTCATCAAAATTTGATTTGAAGCTTGGAAGACCATCTGACATTCCAATACATTATAGGTCATTTTGACTGAAACCCTAATTTTGGGTCAACTTCCCAAGAACATAACTCACTAATTTTTTATGATTTTTAGGTGGGATCAAATGAATTGGAAAGCTTAAGATCTATAATTCAAATGTTATGTTGAACAAAATTTCAAAATCTCAAAGGAAATACATGTGATAATGCAAGACATTATAGGTCCTTTTGGGCCAAATGCATTAAAAGTCAAAACAATCCAACTTCAAGTGCCCATAACTTCTTCATCAAAAATCCAAATGATGCAAAATTTAAGTCCATTTTGATTGTGTTGAAAATAGCTACAACTTCGATGTTGGAGGTTTTTTCATTTGAAGCTTGCATCATCAAAACAGAAGGGCTTGAAAGTTGGCCAATTTTAGAAACCTTGCCTTGACATGTTTTGCACATCACACTTTAAACTCAACTTTCCTAAATTTCCACATTCCAAATGGATTCTTGACCAACATAACAGTTTTTCCTTACACCAAGACCTTTCCAACCATTACTCACATGGCTACATTTTCACGTCCATTTCATTCATTCTTGATCTCAGCTTGCCAATCCATGTGGAATTGGGCCCTCCATGCGCCTGTACAGGCCCATGCATGGAGGCCCCCTTTCATTCATGCAAGTTTGAAATCACACTTTCAGCATGGCATTGGCTATAAATACATGGCATGAGAGCTTTCATTACACACACCAATTTAACCTGAAATGCTGCAGAAATCTTTCCCTAACCATCACTAAAGAAGCAATTATATTTTCTTCAAAAAATTTCAGATCTAGAATTCAACTTCATCTGGTTGTATTCTTAGATCTAATGCTTCTAGACCTTCACCACACATCTCATTGAACTTCTGTTTTGATAAAACAAGCAAGGTTTCAAGCTCAAATCACCAGAACTCAAGCTTACCTTCCAACTGGTATTTCCTTCGATTCTCCTAATCCATTGACCTATTGGCTTAGATTTTGTGTTGGCTGAAGTCCTCTCAATAGAGGCATCATGTTTATGCTTTTAATTTTTGCAATTCATTGAGTTCATGATGAACACCAGATTTTTCAACTTCTGATTTCTCAAATCCTAGAGATCTAGAATGAAAATGGATGGTACAGGGATGATGTACATCATCCCAGCTTTCTAATGATGTATAGATCACTTGATTTGGTTAAGGTTTGAATTTATGCAATCTCACCGGAAACTACAAGCTCACCGAAGAAGACGGTGGCTCCGGTGGCTTCATCGTCTCCAGTTTAAATCTGGACCGTGTGATGGTGTTTCCAGATTCGATCCCAGGCGTCCAATGTTATGACTTTTTTAAATACACTCTAAGCTTCAGTTGACCAAGGCACATGGTAGGCGCGCGCTTCATGGCCTCATGATTTGCCAGCTCAATTAATGAGCTTAGATCAGACGATCCACGTTTTTTCCAATTTCTATTTTCTGTTTTTATTTTCCTTTTATTTTCTTTAATTCGAATTATTTTCAAAAAATCATATCTCTTTCATTTTTCATCCAAAAAATATGGGACCAATTGCATTTTTTCCCAAATAAATTCTAGTTTCTATTTCTGATTTTTATTTTTTTTTTATTTTGTCATTTGATATTTTTTGTGAATTATCTATTTTCTGGTTATTTTTAATTCATTTTAAATAGTTTTTGATATTCAAAAAATGCAAAAATATTTTCCTAACCTATTTGAATGATGACGCATCTATGAAAAATATTCTTATCAATTTTTGAATTGATTTGAGATTTATTTGAGATTTTAGTTCAATTAGGTTATTTTTATTCATTTTTAATTGATTAAAAATAGTTTCTGACTTTAAAAATGCTGAATTTTTTTGTCAAACTTTGTTTGACCTTGTTGAACTTAGGATAAATCACTTGGACCTTTCAAGGTTGATTTGAAGTGATTTTGAAGTTTGACCTTTCTTTAATATTTTAATTCAAGTTTATTTTAAGTATTAAAAAATGCCAAAAATAGTTTATTCATTTCTTGACTTCCTATCTTCATCTCACTTCTGTTTTTGATTGTTTGACCTTGACTTTCAATGTTATTGGTCAACATATGAGGATTGGTACATGATGTTCCATTTAATGCATTTATATTTCTCTTACCATTTTGTCATTTCCATTTCTCTTATTCATCTCCTTCTTCTTATTCTTCTTTTCTTTTTGATCAATGAGTTGAAGGTTGATAAGTTAGCATTGATTAGGAAGATTTAACCTTCCTTGAGTCAAATCTAATTCATCTTGATCATTTGATCAAGTGAATGGCTTTGCATTAAGGATAGGTTGTCTTTTAAATCATGCAAAAGGCTTAAACCAATACAAGATCTATTCTCTTCTTCTTTTTGGCATGGCAAGTTGTTGGGACTTAGTTCACTAATCAAGACTCCTAACTTGTGTTTGTTGCCTACATTATTATTGACCGGCCTCAGATAGTTGTGACTTCTACATAAGTCCAATGACGATTGCTTAACATAGCGCTAAATTTGCCTTATGGCACACTAACTACTAACACTAACTATTGACAATTAACATTTACTTTATGCAATTTACTTCATGCAATTTACTTTTATGCAATTTACTATTCTTGCACATATTATCCATTTGCTTTTCTCTTTGCTCATTTGAGCACATGTTTATGTTAATGCCATTTGCCTTTTGCTCACTTGAGCACATAATTGTGTATATATTATTTTTCTTGTGTTTTGTTTTGATTGTGGTGAACCAAATGCAAAGAAATGGACTTAGTTTCTAGGACTTTCCCTATGCAAAGAAATGGAGAATTGGACTTAGATTCTAGGACCTTTCCTTATGCAAATTTGGAGTAATTAGGCCTTAATGATGAAGATGGCTTAAAAGGACCAAATCTCTAAACTCACTCTTGTCCATTCTTGTTTTACTTCATGGAGCTTTTGATGTGTGTGCTTTTGCGCTAGGAGTTTCCATTTGAGCTTTATTGGAGGACCATTGCCATGTTCATCTAAGTGGAAGAAACAAGATACATTGAGGGTCTCTTGTGAGAGTTGTTTGATTGCTTATACTTTGGGGTTGCTTATTCCAAAGGATGGGAGTTACTTGAATCATCAATATGATCTCAAGAGAGGAACTCCTTGTGTGATTTTTTCCCTTATCCCTCATCTTTTTGTTTTACTTAGGACTTAGCCCTTCTTCTTCTTCTCTCCACTCTAACCCAAGCCAAAACCTTTTGTGCAAACGTTTAATTATTGTTTTCAAATATTAGAAACCTAAGCCTTATGCTTTTGATTTTCAAACTTTCTTTTCATAACACTTATTTTGAAATGAACTTTTAAGTCAACTTTGACCATTTTTGTATATACTCCTAATTGGTAAATATAACCCATGCAAATGTCTTTTGTGGTTCCAATGGCCACCTCCTTAATCATGTTTTCATAACCTTTAGTCATTAGGTTTGAGTTATCCTTGTGGTAGATATAATACTCACCTATATCCTTAGTGATGGACCATAAGTCTTCCATGCTTATTATAGGGTTAACCCCTCACTAGCGTGTTGAAGCTATCCTCACATGGTGGATTTGTGGTTTGGTTGAGTTTTCTCCCATTGATAATAAAAGACCTTAAGGATTTTGGGACCAATCAATTCACCAACTCATTTTGAGATTTTTACCCCGAACTACGAGGTTTTGATCTTAATCTTTTTATAAGATGGTACGTAGGCAATGGGTTTATCCATCCAAACACAAACTGTAAATAAACTTGTATATTCTCTTCTCATCTCTTCAATCATGTTTGCACAAACAAAATTTTCATAAGAAAAAAAAAATAAAAACCTTACAACAAGTGTGAAAAGGGCTCCCTAGGAGTACCTAGGATGTTTTGGGTGCCTAACACCTTCCCATTGCATAACCAACCCCCTTACCCAGATCTCTGTTTCTTTTACTAGTTTCTGTTAAAACTATTAGGTTTTTGTTCGCTTTCTAACCATTCCTTTGGATAAATAGAAGTGCGGTGGCGACTCGACTTCTATGGTTTACCTTGGATTTAGTCAATATCTCTAATGGTAACGAATACCCCGCTACAGAAAAGTGGCGACTCTGCTGGGGACATTTGCCTAGTGGGTTTTACCAACTTTTCATGCTTGTTGTATTGTATTGTTTGGTGGTATTTTTTTGTACAATTTGGGATTATTGTATTGTATGTAATGATTGAATTGCTTGATATTAATTCCCTGTATGCTTGGTGATCTTTGTGAGATGAGTTCTATACCCGGACTCGAGTGCACTTAGGATAGGAGAATGGCATAGTCTTGTTGACTTGTGCAGAGTTATTCCTTAGCAAGTTGACTTGCAAGTCTATTCACTTGGTGGAGGTCATGTTGGGATCAATAATGTCACACAAGTAAGTTGTGGTTAGACATTACTCTTTCCAATATAGACCTTAGAAGCCAAGGACCTTAGTTTACTAAGCCCATCTTTGGCCTATTCTTAGGATGTAGTGCGAAATTTGTACAACTGTAATATTTGATACGATTGTTACGCGATACTACACTCATAAGAGTCTCTCTTGAGAATATTTTTGGAATACGAGTAGTCGTTTCTCCGATAATCTCCAAAAGATGGGATGATGACTATGGGAACCTCTTGTAGAACATGTTTGGCAGGTTTAAACCCTAGTACATTCCCTTTGGGTGGTTCTCAACCTAAACACCATGCTCGTGACTCGCAACAAACCCTTGATTCATGGTTGATCCGTTCATATATCCTTAATATCAATGGGACTTGGGTGTTGATAAGGTGTAAACCATAATCCACCAAAATGGATGATTGATATTAAGGATGATATGATCCATCCCATGACCTTTGTTTGGTGTGATTTGCTTGATCCTTGAGTGTGATTGTTGCATTCATCCATTCATGCACTCATTTGCATCCATATCATCAATAATGAAGAAGATTTTCAAGGAACTTAAGGGGTTTATTTGCAAAATTTTCAGACATGGAAAGACAAAGAAGGAATACAAAGAAGTACAGTTTCAGGCAACCAAATTTGAAAGAGTTAAGGAATCTGACATCCTATGTACTAGATCCCTTGGGTTTCAAAGCTCGTTTTGGGAAGCTTCTTCCTCTTCTGACTACTCAGGTGGACGAAGGATTGATGAGTGTGTTGGTGCAGTTTTATGATCCCTTGTACCATTGCTTCACGTTTCTGGACTTTCAGATTTTGCCTACCCTTGAGGAGTATGCTTATCTTGTGGGTATACCTATCCTGGATCAGTTGTCGTTCAGTGGCTTGGAGAGTATTCCTACTTCTCAAGAGATAGGTGACATGTTGCACATAGATGAATCCCTGGTTGGTGCTCATATGACTACCAAAGGTGGAATTCAAGGTCTCCCTTCCAAGTTCCTCATTGCCAAGCTACTGTTTATGGGAAGGCCATGAGTGAGGACGCCTTTGAGGCCATATTTGTACTTCTCATCTATGGGTTAGTGTTGTTCCCCAACATCGACAAGTTTGTGGATGTGAACGCTATTAGGATTTTCTCTACTCTTAATCCCGTTCCGACTCTGTTGGGTGATGCTTATTTCTGTTTGCATATGAGGAATGCAAAGGGTGGTGGCGCCATTGTGTGCTGTTTGCCTATGTTGTATAAGTGGTTTATTTCTCACTTACCTCAGACGGTCGCTTTCAAGGAGAACAAGGGATGTCTACGGTGGTCCACGAGAATCATGTCTCTCACTAATGATAATATCTCTTGGTACAACCGTGTGTATGATGGTGTGCAGATTATTGACTCCTGTGGTGAATTCTCCAATGTACCTCTTCTTGGTACATATGGCGGGATTAACTACAACCCTGTTTTAGCACGTCGTCAGCTTGGGTTCCCCCTAAAGGATAAACCTAATAACATTTTGTTAGAAGGTGTGTTCTTTCAGGAGGGTAAAGATCCCCAAGGCTTGAAGGGCTGAATGGTCCGCGCTTGGCGCAAGATTCATAAGAAAAGGAAGGAAGGAGTTGGGTCCTAAGAATTGCATCGCTTTGGAGCCTTACACTGCTTGGGTAAGGAAGAGAGCGTTTGAGTATCTCATGCCTTATGAGTATCCGAGACCTACACCTATGATTGTGGCTGGGCCTTCAACCCTCCCTAATCAAGGAGTAGAGGAGTTGAGAGACGAAGACCGTTCACGTGCTTGGATCCGTGAACGTGAAGAGTTGCTTCAGCAGATTAAGGAGAAGGACGCTTTGATAGAGTTCCTTGATCATCAGGTTATTGATGATCCTAATGATGCATGGACTTCTCTACTTCCTCAGGCTTCCCCATTTTGGAAGAGGAAGTACGATCGACTCGCCAAAGAGAAAGCGGATATGGAGGCAGCCTATGAGAGGGTAGTAACAAGGCTTCGTGCATCTTATCTTCCTGTGTCCCGAGCTTTAGATGATTGTTTCTAGGGATCCATAGGATGATTATTTTCCTTTCCTCTTGTACATGATTAACAATGTTGTACTTCTTTTCCCTGATATTATTTTATGAGATATTTCGATATGCGATAAATGTTAAATGATTCCAAAATTTGCAAATAAAACCCTAGAGTTCCTTTGAAATATAAAAACAAATCATGTGCACAAGCATTGCATGCATCATGTGCATAAGCAGGTTTGTTTCCGGCCTCTTGTCCTGTGGTCTAACTCTGTGCTCTTCATTTATTTTGAAGACAAGCTGACTCACCGGTACTACACTAGAGCCAACTCTGCAAGACTGATGGATCATCTAGAGCAAGAGAACCACGAACTCAAGGAGGAAGTAGCCAGACTGAGCGCCTTGATGGAGTCATTCTTGGTTGCCCAGAGCCAGTCTTCTCCAACACCTTCAACTCCTCCCCAGTGGACCGTCATCTCAGAGATCATCTCTTCAACTGTGCCTGCTGCCAGTGCACATTTTGTTCCAACGGCCATGCCAACCGGGTTCCCGTGGGGGATGCCTCCCAATTTCATGCCTGAGGGTTCTGCTCCAACTTTTGCTTCTATGCCGACATCTAGCCTGGTCCTTGTTGTTCCTCCTCCTGTCGTGCATACCATGCCCAGGGTAGACGACACCATCTATCATTCTGAGCCATCTGAGGGCCCAGATGTCTATGAGAAGATGGACGCTATGAACGATTAATTTCTTGAGCTTTGCAAGGAATTGAAGACTCTTAGAGGAAAGGATCTTTTTGGCAAGTTTGTTGCCGATCTCTGCTTAGTCCCAAACGTGAAGATTCCTGTGAAATTCAAGGTCCCCGACTTTGAAAAGTACAAGGGAAATACTTGTCCTCTCAGCCACCTGGTCATGTATGCCAGGAAGATGTCTACTCAGACTGATAACGACCAGCTGCTCATCCACTACTTTCAGGACAATCTGTCTGGTGCTGCCCTGAGATGGTACATGGGGTTAGACAGTGCGAACATCCAATCATTCAACGATCTTGGTGAAGCCTTCGTCAAGCAATACAAGTATAATGTGGATATGGCTCCCGATAGGGATCAATTGAGATCTATGTCCCAGAAGGACAAAGAAACATTTAAAGAGTATGCCCAGAGGTGGCGAGAGGTGGCAGCACAGATCGTGCCTCCTCTAGAAGAGAAGGAAATGACCAAGATCTTTCTGAAGACCTTGAGTTTGTTCTATTATGAGAGGATGATTGCTAGCGCTCTTTCTGACCTCACCGAGATGGTGAATATGGGGATGCGTCTAGAAGAAGGGGTCAGAGAAGGACGTCTAACAAGAGAAGAAGGCTCTTCTGCCAAACTTTATGGGGCGTTTGCAAAGAAGAAGGATGGAGAGGCACATGCTGTGACCTCCCATGTAAAACCAAGAAGACCCTCTGTGAGGAGGAAGACTGTGCATCCTGCTAGTAACCAGCACCAGGTGGCTCATATAGCACCTGTTTTAAGAGATAATCAGCAATATCAGCAACTTAGCAACCATCAGCAACCGCATCAGCAATATCAACAAGCACAGCACCGTCCGCAACAACAGGTCTACCAGCCTCGAAACAGTAATCAAACCAGCACGAGTTACGAGAGGAAAAAGGTCACTTTTGATCCTATTCCGATGACGTACGCAGAGTTATATCCCTCTTTGATAGAGAGGAAGCTGATTATTCCGAGAGATCCACCGGCTATACCTGCCAAACCCCAGTGGTGGTATAAGCCTGAATTGCACTGTGTTTACCATTCTGGTGCTCCGGACCACGACGTGGAGAATTGTTACCCTTTGAAGACCAAGGTTCAAGACCTTGTAAGGTGTGGCATTATGGGTTTTGAGGACGTAGGTCCTAATGTGAAGAAGAACCCATTGCCGTAGCATGGGAGATCTGTTAACCCTTTGGTTGAGATGCATCGTTTGCTATGCGAGTACAGTCATTATGAGCACGACCATGATAGATGCCGAATATGCCCTGTTAACCGATTGGGTTGTCGCCAGGTGCACAAGGATCTTTAGGAAATGCTGGATGAAGGAGTTATTGAGATCCTTCAGAATAGGAATGTTGACGAAGATGAACCTGAGGTCAATGTGATTTCCCCAGTATTCCGGATACCCGAACTTGTTATCATTAAATATGATGGTAGCAAGCAGAAGGTTTCTCCTTCCCTGATCATTAAGCCTGCCGGTCCTGTGCCATACTCTTCCAAAAAAGCAATTCCCTTTCGTTATAATGTTGTTGCTGTAGAAGGAGAGAAAGAAGTGCCTTTGCCTTCCTCATCTGTGGTGAACATCGCTGATGTAAGTGGTTTGACCCGCAGCAGTCGTGTATTTTCAGTACCACCAAAACCTCAAGCTAATGCTGATTTTGTTGAACGCCAGATTGGGAACGCTGTGGGCCCTCCGAATCCGGCACTTGCTGTTAAACCCTCCTCTGTACTAAAAACTCCTACTTCTATTGGCCCTAGTGGCAATGAGAAAGAAGACTGTGATGAGATGCTAAGGCTCATCAAAAAGAGCGAGTATAATGTTGTAGACCAGCTTCTACAAACACCATCCAAGATATCCGTGTTATCATTACTTCTGAATTCATAACCATATAGGGAGGCTCTGCAGAAAGTCTTGGACGTGGCATATGTGGATCACGATGTCACGATAGAGCAATTCGATAGCATTGTTGCAAACATTACCGCTTGTAACAATTTGAGTTTTTGTGACTCTGATCTTCTTGAGGAGGGAAGAGACCACAACTTGGCATTACGCATCTCCATGAACTGTAAAGACAACGCCATGTCCAATGTACTGGTGGACACTGGGTCATCATTGAATGTATTGCCGAAGTCCATTCTTTCAAAGCTGTCATATCAAGAGCCTCTCATGAGGCAGAGTGGAGAAGTTGATCTCCCAATCAAGATTGGACCAAGTGATTTCCAGATTACCTTCCAGGTTATGGACATTCACCCATCGTACAACTGTCTCTTAGGCAGACCATGGATTCACGAGGCAGGCGCCGTGACATCCACCCTACACCAGAAGCTAAAATTCGTGAAGAATAAGAAACTGGTGGTGGTAGGGGGAGAAAAGGCTCTCCTGGTTAGCCATTTATCTTCCTTCTCATATATAGATGCTGAGGATGAAGTTGGAACTCCTTTCCAAGCTTTATCTATAGCTGAGCCTATTGAGAAGAGAACTCCTTCATTTGCTTCCTACAAAGATGCAAAGTTGGCCATTGAGTGTGGTGCAACTGCTGGTTTAGGAAAAATGATTGAGCTAGAAGACAACAAGTCCCGGGATGGCATTGGTTTCTCTTCTGGGGTTTTCAACGCGCAAGGGTTATTCAAGAGTGGGGGTTTCATCCACACTAGTCAGGAGGAAGAAGCTGTTGTTGTCTTGGAAGAGGATGTAGAGGATTCAGACAATTTCATTATCCCTGGAGGGATTTGCAACAATTGGGTCGATGTGGATATTCCGACAGTTATCCACAAGTCAACGTAATGATCACTTTGTTTAAAACCCCTTCTCCCATGCCAAAAGGAGGAGTGATGACATTGTTGGCACATAAATACAATGATATTTTCATTCAATAAATTCATGTTAAATGTTTGTTTTTCCAATTATTTTCCCTTTTCGTTTTTGCATGAAATTGGTGATCACATAAAACCCTGACAAACAAAATAAAATCAATCTTTTCATTTGCATAAGGATTTGTCTTGTTTGAATTCTAAAGCTTTTCATATCCAAAATCATTATGCAGGTTGATTTCTAGACCCATTTAACATAATGACCCAACACCATCTCCCAATTTTGAATTCCCTGTATTTGAGGCGGAAGAAGATGATGTTGAAGAGATTTTTGACGAGATTACCCATCTACTTGAGTATGAAGAGAAGGTCATTCAGTCACATCTTGAGAATATGGAAACAATCAACTTGGGGTCTGAAGATTGTGTGCGAGAGGTAAAGATTGGGGCACTCCTGGAAGAATCTGTTAAGAAGGGGGTGATTGAATTGCTACGAGAATATGTTGATGTCTTCGCCTGGTAATATGAAGACATGCCTGGTCTAGATACTAATATTGTGCAACATTTCCTACCTTTGAAGCCTGAGTGCGTTCCTATGAAGCGGAAGCTCAGAAGAACTCATCCTGATATGGCAGTGAAGATCAAAAAGGAAGTTTAGAAGCAAATTGATGCGGGGTTTCTGGTGACTTCTACATATCCTCAATGGGTGGACAATATTGTGCCCGTGCCTAAGAAAGATGGGAAAGTCCGGATGTGTGTGGACTATAGAGACTTGAATAGAGCTAGTCCGTAAGATGATTTTCCTCTACCACATATTGATATGTTGGTAGATAATACAGCTAAATTCAATGTCTTTTCATTTATGGACGGATATGGAGAAAACAACATTCATCACACCTTGGGGAACATTCTGTTATCGAGTGATGCCCTTCGGTTTGAAGAACGCCGGAGCCACGTATCAACGAGCTATGACCACCTTGTTTCATGATATGATGCACAAGGGGATTGAGGTATATGTTGACGATATGATTGCTAAGTCAAGAACGGAAGTTGAACATGTATAGCACTTGTTGAAGCTTTTTCAGCGTTTGAGGAAGTACAAGCTTCGTCTGAATCCCAACAAGTGTACATTTGGAGTCCGTTCCGGCAAGTTATTGGGATTCATTGTTAGTGAAAGAGGTATTGAGGTTGATCCCGCAAAGGTCAAAGCAATACAAGAGATGCCTACGCCCAAAACTAAGAAGCAAGTCCGAGGTTTTCTTGGCCGCTTGAATTATATTTCCAGATTCATATCCCACATGACTGCCACATGTGCGCCGATATTTAAGCTCCTCCGGAAAGATCACTTTCATGATTGGACCGAGGATTTCCAAAAAGCCTTTGACAGTATTAAAGAGTATCTGTCTGAGCCCCCGATTCTGTCCCCACCTGTGGAAGGGAGACCTTTGATCATGTATCTGACTGTTCTTGAAGATCCAATGGGTTGTTTCCTTGGTCAGCAAGATGAATCAGGAAAGAAAGAGCATGCCATCTAATATTTAAGTAAGAAGTTTACTGATTGTGAGTCTCATTACTCAATGCTTGAGAAGACATGTTGTGCTTTGGCTTTGGCTGCTAAGCGCTTACGCCAGTATATGTTAAATCATACGACCTGGTTGATATCCAGAATGGATCCAATCAAGTACATCTTTGAGAAGCCTGCTTTAACTAGGAGGATTGCCCATTGGCAAATGTTGTTATCTGAGTATGATATTGAGTATCGAGCTCAGAAGGCTATTAAAGGTAATATCTTGGCTGACCACTTGGCACATCAGCCGATCGAGGATTATCAGTCAGTTCAGTATGACTTCCCAGATGAGGAAATTCTGTATTTAAAAATGAAATATTGCAATGAACCTACACTCGATGAAGGGCCAGAGCCTGGTTCCAGATGGAGTATGGTGTTTGATGGCGCTGTAAATCAGTATGGAAATGGTATTCTGATTTGTTTGAGATTTTTCTTTCTGGATTGTCATTTGTGGGCTTTTGAATAGTCTTGATCTTAAATGATTTGTGAAATGCTTATGCTTTATCCTATGAATGTGAAATTTTGCACATTGTTTCTAGACATGTTGAAGTTTGTTTTGGCTTTGATTGGAGGTTTTTACCATGTTTCATTTCTGTTTTAGGCTTGTGCTAAGTTGGTGTGCCATTTTGTGTCACATTTGAGCTTGTTTATGCTTACCTTGCCTTATTCAATTTGATTACCATGCTTATTGTGGCCCAATTGCCCTAATTTTTGGTGTGATGATCATGCTGTATGTTCTGTTTACCCATGAATTTTCTTGAGATTAATTGAATCATTTTTGAATTAATGTGCATTTGTTCATTCTGTTGTCACAATGTGCTTTCAACTTGCATACCTTGCCATGATTGGTTTGTGAAATGAATTTGGTAAATGATACTGACATGAGATCTTTTGGATTGCGTTCTTAATTGATTGAGGTTGATTCATGTTGAATTTCATGTTCTGTTTTGAATTATTTCTCCATCTTTGACCCTAGGCCTTGACCTAGTGGTTTGCCTCTCATAGTTGAGCTTTGTTTTCAGGTTAAGAAGTACATGGCCATGATGGAATTGATTCACTCATTTGGATTGATTAATTGGTTGATATTGGTTAACCTTGAGTTGTTTTGTAGGTGGATTTTAGCTCATTTGAGTTTGAGCTTGTGCCTTGCACATTGTTGCCTTGCTTGTTTGACTATGTCTGTTGACTGTTGACTATTGGTCGTCTGTTTGACTTTTTTGACTTGTATAGTGATTGAGTTATATTTTTTTCAGGTACATTAGTTGCTTAAGTTCTTTTGAACTTGCTTTTGCTTTTGCTTGGTTGCTTAAGCATTGAGGTATAATTTCTCTGACTTCATGTAGTTTGGAAGACCTGTCCTGTTACTTGGGCAGGCACCTATCTGAAGCCCTCCTTAAGAGGCAATGCTTGTGTTTGTTTATCTTTTGTGCCAAGCAGGAAAAGACCTCTATGAGGCAATTGGAAGATAAAAGAGATGTGCAATCCATCTCCTGCTATTCAGTGAGTCATCTATTTTGCTCACACACCATTGTGTTGATGCATTGTGGATATTAACCCAAGATCTTTGTTGAGTCAGTCACATGTGGAGAAGAGTTCCAACTTTCTGAACTCCCACACCTTCATTTGTCTAAAGCTCTCCCAGGCCAGGGATAAGAGCTGTGAAGTCTTATCTTCACTTCCCATTTCATCTGCTTCACCCTAACTCTCAATGTTAGGGTTAAGAGCTAACATCACCCTGTTACAGTGGCTTGTTTGTCGAGGTTGACATGACCCCTTGACTAAAGCCTAGCCTTGTTTGAGCCCCTCTGTTTGTATATAGTGTGTGTGCCTGCTTTGTGCTTCTGTATGACTGTTTGTGCTGTTTAGGATAGCTTGCTCCCTGTGCAAGTTAGGTAGAAACTTCAACCTAGGGCCATGGTGAATTTACATGATAACTATTAGGCTCGAGTTAGTCTCCCTTCTAGTTTGTCATTTCCCAGTCTCTGGTTAGGTTAGAAGTTCTTTCCAGGTGTAGGGGAACTACGTCGCCCTGATCCTCATACCAGATGAGGTACGTAGGCAGGAGATGAGCTGATCTCTCCGGGCGCCCTTTTGTTTTGTTTGTGTGAGTTGTTTCTCCTTTTCTGGTTGGAGTCCAATGTAAGTCCAGCGATTGGCATTCGGTTTCCAGTTTCTTTGTTGGAGTCTGACGTAAGTCCAACGATTGGCAGTTGGTTTCCTGCATGTGTGTTTGTTGGTTCGGAGTCTGATGTAAGTCCAGCGATTGGCATTCGGTTTCCATGTTTGCCTGTTTTGTGTGGAGTCTGACGTAAGCCCAGCGATTGGCAGTCGGTTTCCCGTGTGGTTTTGTTTGGCGTGCGTTAGCCGAGCTACGAGTGCTTTTATTCTTCTCCTGTTAGAGAAGATACGTATGCATAGGATGCGACATCCTAGCGAGCACGTTTTCCCTGTCCCGAACTACGTCGACTCTGATGTCTGTGCCTGACAGACTACGTAGGCCCAGGATGCGATATCCTGCCGAGTTAGTTTCTTTTGTCTTTCCTGTGTCTCCTTTCAGCTAGTGTTTGATGTTTGAGCAGCGTTTAGCAACCTTTATCCTTTCTTTTGTGCGTGGATCCCGTCGAGTACGACGGATGCGTAGGGGTGCTAATACCTTCCCTTCGCATAACCGACTCCCGATCCCATTTCTCTCTGGTCGCGAGACCATGTTCTTTCCAGGTTTACTTCGAGCGTTTCCTTTCCCTCTTTGGGATAAATAACGCACGGTGGCGGCTCTGTTGTTTTGTTTTCCCGCCGGTTTTTCGCGTAATGCGACATTTGGTAGTAAATGTTATATCCTGGCTGATCGTGAACAAAGAAGGAAGATGGATCCCAAGAGTGATGAAGGAATATTTCTGGATTACTCAACAAATAGCAGAGCATGTAGGGTCTTTAATTCCAGAACAAAAGTAATGATGGAATCCATCAATGTTGTTGTTGATGATCAACAGACTGATGTCACAGACGATGTTGAGACATCTCTAAATGATGCCCCAACTGATTTTCCAGACAAAAGTGATGAGAGTGAACCTACTCAAGCTGAACCTGAAGCTGACAAAATTAATAAGGGACCCTCTATCATAATTCAGAAGGATCATCCTAAAGATCTCATTATAGGAGACCCAAATACAGGGGTTACAACTAGATCAAAGGAAGTGATCTCACATGGTTGTTTTGTGTCCAAGATTGAGCCCAAGAATGTCATGGAAGCTTTAACTGATGAATTCTGGATCAATGCCCTGTAGGAAGAGTTAGGCCAATTCAAGAGAAATGAAGTATGGGAACTGGTTCCAAGACCTGAAGGAATAAATGTTATTGGAATAAAGTGGGTTTACAAGAATAAATCTGATGAACAAGGGGTGGTTACTAAAAATAAAGCAAGATTGGTAGCACAAGGATACACTCAAGTTGAAGGAGTTGACTTTGATGAAACATTTTCCCTTGTATCTCACCTTGAGTCCATTAGACTATTGTTTGGAGTGGCATGTATTCTGAAGTTTAAACTGTTCCAAATGGATGTAAAAAGTGCCTTCTTGAATGGTTACTTAAATGAGGAAGTGTATGTTGAACAACCTAAAGGATTTACATATCCAAATCTTCCAAAGCATGTGTACAAGTTGAGGAAAGCCCTCTATGGTTTGAAACAAGCTCTTAGGGCTTGGTATGATAGACTCACAGTGTTTCTCATTGACAATGGATACACGAAGGGAGGCCTTAATAAGACCTTATTTGTTAAAAATGAAGGAGGAAAACTCATGGTGGCTTAGATATATATGGATGATATTGTGTTTGGTGGGATGTCAAATAAGATGGTCGAATATTTTGTTAAACAAATGCAGTCTGAATTTGAAATGAGCCTTGTTGGAGAGCTGACCTATTTTCTTGGGCTACAAGTCAAGCTGATGGAAGATTCTATCTTTCTATCTTAAAGCAAATATGCCAAAAACATTGTTAAGAAGTTTTTGCATGGAGAATGCAAGTCATAAAAGGACACCTGCTCCTACTCATCTGAAAGTCTATAAAGATGAAAATGGTGTTAGTGTAGATCAAAGTCTCTACAAAAGCATGATAGGGAGTCTGCTATATCTCACAGCAAGCAGACCTGGAATTACTTTTACTGTAGTTGTTTATGCTAGATATCAAGCTGAACCAAAATTCAGTCACATAAACCAAGTGAAAAGGATACTGAAATATGTCAATGGCACCAGTGACTATGGGATACTGTACAATCATGGATCTGGATCTGTGCTGACTGGATACTGTGATGCTGATTGGGCGGGAAGTGTTGATGATAGGAAAAGCACATCAGGAGGATGCTTCTTCTTGGGGAACAACTTAATATCATGGTTTAGTAAGAAACAAAATTGTGTGTCTTTGTCCACTGCTGAAGCTGAATACCTAGTAGCTGGAAGTAGTTGTTCTCAACTGGTTTGGATGAAATAGATGTTGATTGAATACAATGTCACGCAAGATGTCATGACATTGTACTGTGACAACCTGAGTGCTATAAATATTTCTAAGAATCCTATTCAGCACAGCAGGACAAAACATATTGATATTCGTCATCAATTTATTAGAGAACTAGTGGAAGATAAAATCATAGTCCTAGAGCATGTTGTTACTGAAATGCCTTTAGCTGATATCTTTACAAAGGCCTTGGATGCAAATCAATTTGAATCTCTAAGAGGGAAATTAGGGATTTGTATTTATGAGAATTTGTAGCAAATAATTTGGAGTGGAAAAGGTAATAAAATTATTGTCTGCCTACTTAAAATAAAGTGCCCCATTTATGGTAAATCATCACCTAGTATTGGAAATTCCATATATTACCTTTTCACACGCAACCTCTACTCAAACATTTCCAACTTCCTTCGACTTTATCAAACTTCTCTGCTAGGGCAACTAAAACCTTTCCACAAAAACAACAAGATGTCATAACATCCAAGACCATCTGGTTCTAAAACTACCAAATCTACTCACAAGAATAGAACACCCTCTATAGACTTCCTTGATGAAGATATTTTAGACGTGATTCCCCTGTCCGTCATTCCAGGCGAAGCTACTGAGTCCACCCATCCCATGGATGCATCTACCACTGCATGCCCTACTCAAGGTAAGAATCCTAATATCCCTTCCAGCTCTGCTCATACCCCTAGTTCTAAGGACGACATGCATCACACTGATCCTGTTATAAGAAACCTTGTCACGAGAATCCTCAATGAAGGACATTTTGTAAAGGGATTTTCTACTCCTTTATCAAGAAGGGACCCCTCTCCTGAGGTTGGACCTCATAATGAGAAGGATGATGATTCCTCTAGTTCTGAAAAGGATATAGTTGCTGAAGGTTTGTGCTCTTTAGGGCAAACCGTGTCTGGTAAGAAATTTGTGGCATCACCTACTGCCAATGCTTCACAAACTAAGAAGCATGATTCTGCAAAGAAGGTGATTGACCAAGAAGATGATAGTTCGTATGATCAAGATGATAGCTTGCTTCATCACTTGAAGCCTAGTGTGGCTAAGAGGATGAAGACAAGAAAAGGTAGGTCTGTGGATGAAATGATGGCAGCCAAAATGGCTAAGAAGACCACTAGTGTAGGCCCCTTAAAATCTTGGAGCAAAGTGGATGTGAAGAAGAGGAAAGTGAGAGAAAGTTCTGAGTCAGATGAAGATGTTGAAGAAGATGTCCCTGACATTTCCCCTGTCAAGAGGACAACTCTTAGGAAGTTGCCTGCAAAAGTTGTTGTTGTACACTTGGACAAAATTTCCTTCCATCTTGAAGATGGAGCAGCAAAATGGAAGTTTGTAATCCAAAGAAGGGTAGCGGTGGAGAGAGAATTACGAAAGGATGTTGTAGAGGTCAAAGAGGTCATGAACCTTATTAAAACTGCTGGATTAATGAAAACTGTTGCTGGGTTATCTCAGTGTTATGAAGGACTGGTGAAAGAATTTTTGGTCAACATCCCTGAAGACATTGCTGATAAAAACAACAATGAGTTTTGTAAAGTGTTTGTAAGAGGGAAGTGTATCACTTTTTCTCCAAATGTGATTAATAAGTTTCTAGGAAGAGGAACAGAAGGTGCATGTGAATTGGAAGCCACAGACAATGAGGTTTGTAGGGAAATTACTACAAGACAGGTCAAGGAGTGGCCTAGTAAGAAGCATCTCCCTGCTGGAAAGTTGACTGTGAAATATGCTATATTGCACAAGATAGGGTCAGCAAATTGGGTGCCTACCAACCACATCTCTACAATTTCGAATGCCCTTGGAAGGTTCATCTTTGTTGTTGGAACCAAGTTAAAATTTGATTATGGTAGATTTATGTTTGAACAAATTGTCAAACATGCTTCTACAAATGCAGTAAAGCTGCCCATAGCTTTTCCATCAATGATTTGTGGGATTATCCTGAGCCAGCACCTTGGAATTTTGAGCACAAATTATCTTCCTAGTAGAAGAAAACCTCCTCTATCAGTTCATTACAAATTGTTTGAAGGCAGTCATGTCGAAGACATTGTCATGACATCTGTTGTGAAAAAGCCAGCCTCAAAAGGTTGCCTTATTGCTGAGTTGAAAGAAACTTGTAAAGAATTGGATATTGGGATAAGGGTAGCAACAACCAGGAAGGAAGCTTTGGAGGCTCTGATTGGAAGCTTGGAGCAAGCTGATAGAGAGAATGTTGAACAGGCCAAGGAAATAGAAGCCCAAACCTCTAGTGAGAGGTTTGAATCTTAAGATGAAATAAGTGGCAGTTCTGGTTCTGATGCTGATGATGATGCAAGCTGCTTTGACTAGTTTTGTTGAAGTTGTCCCCCACTCTTCTGATGATGTGCTGTGATGGATGTTCTGGTGTTTCTTTTGGTAGTCATGTTCTGCTACCTTGATTTATTTTTTTCTGGGTTCTTTTTGGTTTTTTTAGATTTTTATCTCAGCTTGTATAGTTGTGAGTGTTTTGGGATCTGTAACACTTAACAATCTGCTTTGACATTCTGTTTGACTAATAGACATTTATTTTGTCTCTTTGGTCTCTTTTGGATAAAAAGGGGGAGAAGTAGCTAAAGTAGCTATGATATACTATAAATAGATGACAGATGATGTTGAAGATGATGTATGTTGGAGATAATCTGTTTAGTACAGGTGATGTTGAAGGTGATGTTAGATGGGGAGGTGTATGTTGCAGGTGATCTTGAAGGTGATGTTAGATGGGGAGGTTTATGTTACAGGTGATGTTAAAGAGGAGAAGTGTTTTGTCTGTGTTGAGCAGACTAGTGCTAACTAGAGGGGGAGGTGGAGCACAAGAGCATGTGTGTTTACTAGTTGCTATCTTAGCTAGTAATGTGTGTTTTATTACTTCTGCTGCTAAACTGATACTGTGATTATTCTCTTGTGAAACAAATGATTTGATGTATGTTTTCACCAAAATTTGCCAAAGGTGGAGTTTGTTGGTTCTATGTGTTGGCATCAATTTTGGTAAAACCTAGAGTTTTCACAAGTTGTCACAAGTGTTGTCTTGACATGAGATAACAGGTTCCAACAGGGTGTTTAAAATATGGTTGTGCAGGATTTTGCTGAGATGTCAGACCCGATGTAAGACATCTGTATACAAAACATTCAGTCTAAATGTTATGTATTTTGTGATTGCGCTTTTTATGCTAATCTATGTGTCATTGATGAGAAGATTGAACACGCCATTCAATCAGTAATTAAAACCAGAGTGATTTATTTTCCAATAAGATATGATCAGCTGTCATAAGAAGATACGAATGGAAAATAGTTTTAGGGTTTTATGATGTCCAAGCCCAGCCAAACGCTTCTATATAAACGGCATGGAAAACCTGGTTTTAACACACAAGAAATAACGAACGAAATAGTGAGAGAGAATAAGGGTTTCAGTCTTGTGTGAAAGTGTGTATTGTGAGCCATTCACTCATCCATTGATGATTGAATTGGACTGACTTTTGAGTTGTAATTGGTCCACTCTAAGCTTTGAAGCATGAGTGCGTGTTTACTTGGTTGAAGCTCATAAGCAAGATCAAGTATGTGTACTTGAAGAGTGTCTTCTTTCATTGTAATATTTGTTTTTACATCACTGTTGTGATTGAGGGGGAGTGGGTAGGATCTCTTATCTAAGAGTTCTTAGATAGAAGTCACACGGGTAGAGATTAGGTGAAAAGACTGTAACTTGAAGTTATTTACTGAGAGTCTTTGAACTAATTTTGTTTAGTGGATTTCCTTCCTGGCTTGGTAGCCCCCAGATGTAGGTGAGTTTGCACCAAACTGGGTTAACAATTTCTTGTGTCACTTGTACTACTATTCTTTATCTTTTTATCTTGTTTATATTATTCAGATAGTAGTGTCGTGACATTACCTTCGACATCTCATATCTGATACCAGAATTTCGTTTTTCATGAATTAATTGATTTTTCATTTGTTTTTAATTGTTTAAAAATATTTTTAAATGTCCAAAAATTATGATTTTTTTTCTCAAAGGTCCTTTGACCTTGTTTGACCTATGATAAATCTCATGGCCATTTTTTTCTCATCCCTTCATTCTATTTGTTTGTAAACATCACCTTGTACAAAATACATATGCATACAAAAAGGGCTCCCTAGGAGTACCTAGAACACTTTGGGTGCTAACACCTTCCCTCTGTGTAACCAACCCCTTTACCTGTAATCTCTGACTTTTATTAATTTTTATTTGAAAACTTCTCTATTTGGGTTTTGTTCGTACTTTTTCCATTTTCCCTTGGAAAAAATAAAAGCGCGGTGGCAACTCTTGTTAATTGATCTCTAGTTTGTCGATAGCTTGATGATCATGAATTTCCCGCTACACATCTATCGAATGCTGGATAAAATACCATCAAAGAGAATATCTGTCATTGGTTACGATGAACATATCAAGGACTATGAGGGAGGAATAGGAATTACATCTATGAATTACTGGATAGACTTCTATCAAAGAGAATATCCATCACCGGTTAGGATGAACATATGAAGGATAAACTCTGGGGAGAAAAGCAGGATTTACAACTACCGGTTACTTGGCAGAAGACCGCGAAGAGAAGAAAACCCGTCATCGGTTAGGATTACATTTCAAGGATTAAATTTATGGGGAGCAAAATAGGGATTACAACTACCTTTTTACTAGGTAGAATACCAAAGATGAGAGTATCCGTCATCGGTTAGGATGAACATATCAAGGATATACTTCCTGTGGAAACATAAAAATGAATCCGCTGGGGAGAAAAGGGTTACATTTGCCGGGTATTGGGCAAGAAGTAACAAACTGCAAACTAAGAAGAATATTACCAGTTACTGGGTAATAGACTCTTAGGGGACCCAAAGCATCTATCTAGGTAAGATCTAGAAAGAAACGGTCAATCAAGACTCCACCCGATGAGGGTATAACTCAAGGGGAGTGGTTGCATCCAGATAATCAACTTGGGAGGAAACTGAAATAATAATCATCCACGAGGAAATAACTCAGTGGGGAAGGGAGAAAGGTTAAAGTCTTTCTGCTTACGGGGCTGATACTCTACAATTGAGGGAGGACATACAACCAGCTTGTATAGGGATAAAGTACCACCATAACAGTGAATTAAGATTACAAGAATAAATCAACAAGTGTGATGATGCAATAATGAAATTATATGAGTGTATATATGTATGTATATGTATATATGATGATTATGCTGACAAAATGATCGCAAAGGATACATAGGTGCCGCAGATTTGAATCATCGATATAATTCTTGGTCAATCCACTAAAGAAGGAGACAACTGCTGGAGAAAAGAGAGATCAACATCCAAAAGGCTTAACCCTAGCTGGGGAAAGAGGAGATCTGCTGAGAAAAACCGTTATCGAGTCTGCGGGGAATTTTTAGGTCAACACCATATCAAATGGGAGACAACCATGCAGAGGATAAACATAAATAGTTGCTCAGCAACTAGGAGGAAAATCTTACTGGGAGTTAATCTGATGGAGATTGGTGGGTAACTGAAGTTCTACCACACCTACGCGAACTGCTGAGGAAACCTGTTCTTACTCCGCTAGAGACCAAAATCGGCTGGGGAATAAACACTAAACTCTGAAGGGAACTGATAAACCGACTCAGCTAGCTACTTTACCGGGGAAACGGAAAGCACAAATTGTTCGGAGAGATTAACAACTACCGAGCGCTGAATAACGCTATCGGGGATGAAATAGGAATGCGCCTACTGCTTGGGGAAAACCAATAATGCTCCACACTTATGGCTTCTTCTTTCCAACCATTGTTGACATTCCTTTTAAATGAAGTTGATTGCTTAAGATTCATGCTTTTATATGTTCAAGAAAAAAATGATTTGGATTAAAATACTTTAATTTCAAAAATGATCATAATAAAATTTAAATCTATTTGGCTGAAGTAAATAAGAATAGAAACAATTGAATAAAAGCTCAACTTTATTTAATAGAATGGTAGCCTGTAAATGGCAAGACTCCGTAGATCTTTACAAAGTTGAAAATGGTAATTTACATGGAAAATGGTTACATTGAATACAATGATCACTTATCCTTCTACCCATTCTTGATATCCACTGTGCTCTTGGTTGCTGCTGGGCATCATGAATCAACATTAACCGTTGTGCTCAAAAACATCTTCAACGCTGAAGATCAGCAGGATGCGGTTACTTGCCACAATCCCGAATTTTTGAATAAATTTCCCCAACGTGGGGTACTCAATTTATCGGGATAATTCTTTTCTGTTTTATGTTTCTAACTTTTGCCTAAATCGCCCTTTCAGGTTTTCAATACACCGAGACGCTCATTTCTTCCTAAGCCTCCCTTTCGGGTTTTCGATTTAGCGAGTTGTTGTTTTCTTTTTAGGCGAAGTATTTCTTGACTGCATATGCGTTCACAGGACGAGTGAACTCTTCACCATCCATATTTGTAAGAATCAAAGCACCGCCTGAAAAGGCACTCTTAACAACATATATGCATTCATAATTAGGAGTCCATTTTCCCCTAGAATCTGGTTTGAAAGACAAAATCTTTTTGAGCACAAGGTCACCTTATTTGAACAAGCGGGGTCTGACCTTCTTATCGAAAGCTTTCTACACAATTGCACGGACCAAGCTCGGATCTTCCTTTCCTATGCACATTATGCCAAGCGCGCACAATCTTCTGCTTCAAATGTTAGGGATATTTAACCTCTTGATAGAAAATACCTTCTAACAGAGTGTTATTAGGCTTGTCTCTCAAGGGGAACCCAAGTTGACGACGAGCCAAAGCAGGGTTGTAGTTAATTCCTCCTTGTGTACCAATGAGGGGAACATTAGAGAATTCACCACAATAGTCAATAATCTCCAAACTGCTCAAAGAAGGATCATACCAAACTATATCATCATTAGTGAGAGACATAAGTCTCTGAGACCACTATAGACATTGTTTGTTCTCCACAAAAGTAGGTGTTTGAGGCAAATGTGAAATAAACCACTTGTGCAGAAGAGGAATGCAATAGACAATCGTTCCACCATCCTTAGAATTCCTTAGATGAAAAGAGAAGTACATATCACCCAACAAAGTAGGCACAGGATTGCCGATCAAGAAAATTCAAATGACGTTGACATCAACAAAACCGTCAATGTTAGGGAACAAAGCTAAACGATAGATGAGCAACACAAAGATAGCTTCAAAAGCGTCCACACTACCGGTTTGAGCAAAGGTAGTAGCTTTGTTGATGAGGAAATCAGATGGCAACCCAAACAATCCTCCTTTCTTCACCCAATGAGCCTATATCTCAGACTTCTTCAAGTGAAGAGCTTCAGCAATAAGATGAGATCTAGGAATCTCTTCCAATCCACTAAACGACACTTTGTTAGAAACGGGTATTCCCATGAGATGGGCATACTCCTCCAACGTAGGTGTAAGATCCTAATTTTGACCCTAAGATCCCTCATGGCATCATATCATTGCATTTGCATTTGCCTCAAGGATCATAGCATATTAGCTCCTTACCTTTGGGTTGGGACTTGTCTGAGTTGGTTTGAGACCACCAAGCATGCTTGAACTGTATATTATTGCTTTTCTTAATTTTTTTACATACAAAAGCACAAAAATATGTCACTAACATCTTTTGTTTTGTAGCTTGAGCAATCATAAGATCCAAGGCTCCTAGGAGGCCCCAATACTCAAAGATTGGCCAGATGAAGGTGAAAGCAAGCATGACAATGGTTCCCAAAGCTCTCAATCATCATATATGCCTCCCAAGTATCTCAATTTGTCAATTTGATCAAATCAAACCAAAGGGCTTGAGGATTGTTTCCCAAGGAAACCCTAATTCATCTGTGCATCAACTGTGCCTTGCTCATGAAGCAACCTCAACCCATGATAAAATAAAATCAAGGGAAGTTCTTTCATTCATTATTTCATGCATATTTGAGCTTATTTGAGTGTCCTCAATCATCAATTCATCAAGGTTTGAGGTATGGACTTGAGAAGTTGGTCAATTCATCTAACTATTTTGAAATCTACTAAGACCTACCTTTTGATGTGTTTGTCAAATGAAGATGAACCCAAGACAAAATATGTTCTTAAGATCCATATGAATAACTTTCATGTTCATCAAAAATTGATTTGAAGCTGGAAAAGTCATCATCTATTTCAAAACATTATAGGTCATTTTGACTGAAACCCGAATTTTGAGTCAAATTCCCAAGAACATAACTCATCCATTTTTCATGATTTTAGGTGGGATTAAATACATTGGAAATTTTAAGATGTCTACTTCATTTGTTATCTTGAACAAATTTTCATAATCCTAAAATAAGTACATGTGATAATACAAAACATTATAGGTCACTTTGGACCAAAGGCATTGAAATGTGAAAAAGTCCAACTTCAAATGCCCATAACTTTCTCATCAAAAATCCAAATGATGAAAAATTTGAGTCCAAATTTATTTTCTTGAAAAGATATACAACTTGCATCATTGAAACAGAAGGGCTTGAAGTTGGTCCATTTTGGAAAATTTCACATGCACATGTTTTGTACCTTGAACTTTATGACCAATTTTCACTAATTTCCAAATTCCAAATGGAGTTTTGTTCAACATAACAATTGATCCTCATGTCAAGACCTTTCCAACCATTACCCACAAGGCCATGTTTCATTTTGGTAAGAGGTAGTTTCAAAGAGGAGAAGATTCATGTGCATTTTTAGAAACCATTTGAAAACTCCATGCACACTCATTTGCAATCATATCTGCACATCCATTTCAGATTATTGTGACTTAAGATTGCATTTCCAATTGGATTTAGGCCCTCCATGCGCTTGTACAGGCCCATTCATGGAGGCCTTCAACACACATGCACATGAAATTCTCATGACTTGCCTTGCCTTCACCTATAAATAGAGATGCATACCTTCATCAGAAATCAACCTAAAGGCGCCTCATATGCTGCAGAAATCAATCCAAACCCCACTCTAAAGGAATTGTGCAATTTCACTTTCATTTTTCAGATCCAATTTTAAAATTCATTGGTTGATTATTGGATTTAAATTCCTTGGCCTTGCTTCATCTTCATCTCAAGAGCAAACTGCAATCAAGAATTGTGAAGGATCGTGCTCCATAGATCTACATTTCAGAGGTGGATGTTCAGACTTTTTTCAATCGAAACTCACTAATTCTTGCTTATTTCTTGTGTTTATTGGCTTGGCTGAAGTCCTCTCATAAGAGGCATTTGAATTGTGTTCTTAATTTTGCAAATCCATGAAGTTCAGATTGAACACCATGATTTTCTCTCTCTGATTTCTCTCTCTATGAGGATCTAGAGGAGAAACCAATGGTACAGGGGTGATGTACATCACCCCATCTTTCCAATGATATGAGGATCGCTTCATTTGGTTAAGTTTCCATACCTACAACTTCCACTGGCACTGGTGAACTCGCCGGAGAAGACGATGGTGTACACCACCCTCTCTTTTCCAGATTAAATGTGAGTCATTGGATTGTGTCTCCAGATCTAATCTCCACCTTTCCTTGTTATGACTTTTAATAAATCATGGTGTTGCTCAGTTGACTCATGCCTTTGGTGCGCGCGCATGCCATTGCCTTTGGATCTGCCAGGTCTTTTAATGAAAAACATCCAACGCGCATGGTTTTTTTGTTATTTCTGAATTAATTCATTTTATTTTCTTAATTCCATTTTATTTCAAAAAATCATATCTCTCTCATTTTAATTCCAAAAAATATGGGACCTATTGCATTATTTCCCTTTTTAATTCTAGTTTCTGAAAATGATTTTTTATATTTTTTATTTTGTCATTTGCTATTTTTTGTGAATTTTCTCTTTTCTGGTTATTTTTAATTCATTTTAAATAGTTTCCAATATTCAAAAAATGCAAAAATATTTTCTTAACCTCTTTGAATGATGATGAATCTATGAAAAATATTCTCATCAATTTATTAATATATTTGAGATTTATTTGAGATTTTAGTTCAATTAGGTTATTTTTTATTCATTTTTAATTGTTTAAAAATAGATTCTGGTTTCTAAAAATGCTGAAATTTTTTGTCAAACTTTGTTTGACCTTGTTGAACTTAGGATGATCCATTTGGACTTTTCAAAGTTGATTTGAAATGGATTTGAAGTTTGAACTTTAATTATTTATTTTAATTCAAGTATTATTTTAATTTTGAAAAATACCAAAAATATTTTATTTGTTTCTTCACTTCTAAGTTTCACTTTGCTTCTATTTACTACTGTTTGACCTTGATCCCATTCATCTTTGGTCAATGTACTTTGCTTATTTCATTTGAATTTCAATTCATGTACATTCTTATTCATCTTCTTCTTCATCTTTTTCTTTTTTATCAATGAGTTAAAGATTGGTGGTTAGCCTTGATGTATGGGAGGTTTAACCTTCCTTAATTCAAATCTAATTCATCTTGATCATAGATCAAGTGAATGGCTTTGCATTAAGGATAGGAGCTTGGCTTACTAGTCAAGATCTCTAACTTGTGTTTGTTGCCTATATTTTTATTGACCAGACTCAGATAGGTGTGACTACTACACTAGTCCACTTACGATTGCTTAACATATCGCTAAATTGCCTTATGGAACACTAACACTAACTATTGACCATTAACTTTTAATTCAAGTCATTTAATTCTTGCACTTTACATTAATGCAATTTAATATTCTTGTACAATATTCATTTCCTTTTGCCCTTTTGCTCACTTGAGCTCATGTTTATTCACTTTACGTTAATGCAATTTAATATTCTTGTACAATAATATTGTGCTTGTGTTTTGTTTTGATTGTTATGAACCAAATGCAAATGGACAAAAATGACTTAGACTTTAGGACATTCCCTATGCAAAGTAGAGCCAAAGAGCAACTAGGCCTCATGCATTTAGAGTTCTATAAATCTCAAAGAGCAACTAGGCCTCATGCCTTTAGAATGCTTAATGTTGAAGATGAATTGAAAGGACCTAATCTCTAAACTCACTCTTGTCCATTCTTTGTTTGCATTGTGGAACTTTTTGATGTGTGTGTTCTTGTGCTAGGGATCCCAAACTTGAGCCAAATTGAAGAACCATTGTCATGAGCATCCAAAGAGAGAGATACAAAAGCCATTGGAAGATTCATAGAAGCTTGTTTGATTGTGTGCTTGATTACTTGAGTATTTGCTTATTTGCTTGCTTATTCCAAAGGATTTGAGCTACTTGGATAATCACTATGATCTCAAGAAGGGAACTCCATTGTGGTTTTGTTTCTCTTCCTTCATCTTTGTTTGTTTAGGACTTAGCCATTCTTCTTCTTCCCTCCACTCTAACCCAAGCCAAACTTTTGTGCAAACATTAACATTGCTTTTAAAAATTAGAAACCTAAGCATTATGCTTTTCATAACACTTATTTTGAATTGAATTCTAAATCAACTTTGACCAAATTTTTGTAAATACTTCTCATTGGTAAATACAACTCACTCAATTGTTTTTGTAGTTTCAAAGGCCAATTTTGCCAAAGCTTTTTCATAAACATTACCTCTTAGGTTGGAGTTATCCTTGAGGTTAATATAATACTCACTTATATCCTTAGTGATGGACAATAAGACTTCCATGCTTATTATAGGGTTAACCCCTCACTAGCATGTTGAAGCTATCCTCACATGGTGGATTTGTGGTTTTAGGTTGAGTTTTCTCCCTTTGATAACAAAATACCTTAAGGCTTTTGGACCAATCAATTCACCAACTTCTTTTTTTGAGATTTTTAACCCGAACTACGAGGTTTTGATCCTATCTTTTTAAGATGGTACGTAGGGAATGGGTTTATCCATTCAAACATAAAATTGTAAATAATTTGTACATTCTTCTCTCATCCCCCCAATCATGTTCGCACAAATAATTTTTCACAAATACCAACCTACCTTACAACATTGTGAAAAGGGCTCCCTAGGAGTACCTAGGATGTTTTGGATGCTTAAAACCTTCCCATTGCATAACCAACCCCCTTACCCAGATCTCTGACATTTTTATTAGTTTTTGATTTGATAAAACTTATCGGTTATTGTTTGCTTTCTAACCTTTCCTTTGGATAAATAGAAGTGCGGTGGCGACTCTAATTGTATGATTTACTTTTGATTTAGTCAATAAATCTAAAGGTAACGAATGCCCCACTACAGAAAAGTGGCGACTCTGCTGGGGAACATTTGCCTAAGGGGTTTTGCCTATTTTTCACATTTGTTGTATTGTATGTGTATATTATTTTGGGACATATTTTTGTGCAAATT
This sequence comes from Lathyrus oleraceus, assembly GCF_024323335.1. Lineage (NCBI taxonomy): Eukaryota > Viridiplantae > Streptophyta > Magnoliopsida > Fabales > Fabaceae > Lathyrus > Lathyrus oleraceus. The sequence continues at coordinate 420,434,273 of NC_066581.1, forward strand.
TGGGATTACTGTATTGTTTGTAATGTATGAATTGCTTGATATATTATGTGTTTGTATGCTTGGTGGTCTTGTGAGATGAGTTCTATACCCGAACTCGAGTGCACTTAGGATAGGAGAATGGCATAATCTTGTTGACTTGTGTGGATTTATTCCTTAGCAAGTTGACTTGCAAGCCCATTCACTTGGTGGAGGTCATGTTGGGATCAATAATGTCACACGAGTAGTCGTGGTTATGCATTACTCTTTCCAATATAGACCTTAGAAGCCAAGGACCTTAGTTTACCAAGCCCATCTAGGCCTATTTTTAGGACGTAGTGCGAAGGTCGTTCAAGTGTAAGATTTGATACGATTGTTACGTGATACTACACTTATAAAAGTCTCTCTTGAGAATATTTTTGGAATACGAGTAGTCGTTTATCCGATAATATCCGAAAGATGGGATGATGACTATGGGAACCTCTTGTAGAACATGATTGTCAGGTTTAGCCCTAGTACACTCCTTTTGGGTTGTTCTTAACCAAGACTCCATGCTCGTAACTCACAACAAACTCTTGATTCATGGTTGATCTGTTCTTGTGTATCCTTAATATCAATGGAACTTGGGTGTTGATAAGGTGTAAACCATAATCCCCCAAAATGGATGATTGATATTAAGGATGACTTGATCCATCCCATGACCTTTGTGTGGTGTGTTTTTCTTGATCCTTGAGTGTGATTGTTGCATCCATGCATTCATGCATTCATTTGCATCCATATCACCAACAATGAGAAAATTTTCAAGGAACTTAAGAGGTCTATTAGCAAATTTTCAGACATGGACAAAGCAGTACAGTTTCAGACAACCCGACTTGAAAGAGTTAAGGAGTTTGACATCCTATGTATTAGATCCCTTGGAGATCAAAGCTCGCCATGGGAAGCCTCTGTCTATTCTTGCTACTCGGGTGGATGAAGGTCTGATGAGTGTATTGGTGGAGTTCTATGATCCCTTGTACCGTTGCTTCACATTCCCGGATTTCCAGCTATTGCCCACGCTTGAGGAGTATGCATATCTTATGGGTATACCTATGATAGATCAGTTGTCGTTCAGTGGCTTGGAGAGAGTTCCTACTTCTTAAGAGATTGTTGATATGTTGCATATAGATGAATCTCTGGTTGGTGCTCATATGACTACCAAAGGTGGAATTCAAGGTCTCCCATCTGATTTCCTCATTGCTCAAGCTACTTTGTATGGGAAGGCCATGAATGAGGACGCCTTTGAGGCCATATTTGTACTTCTCATCTATGGGCTAGTGTTATTCCCCAACATCGACAAGTTTGTGGATGTGAACGCCATTAGGATTTTCTCTACTCTTAATCCCGTTCCGACTTTGTTGTGTGACACTTACTTTTCTTTGCATATGAGGAATGCAAAGGGTGGTGGTACCAATGTGTGTTGTTTGCCTCTGTTGTACAAGTGGTTTATTTCGCACTTTCCACAGACGGTCGCCTTCAAGGAGAACAAAGGATGTCTATGGGGGTCCACAAGACTTATGTCTCTCACTAATGGTGATACCTTTTGGTATAACCGTGTATATGATGGTGTGCAGATTATCGACTCTTGTGGTGAATTCTCCAATGTACCTCTTCTTGGTACATGTGGTGGGATTAACTACAAACCTTTTTTAGCACGTCGTCAGCTTGGGTTCCCCTTAAAGGATAAACCTAATAACATTTTGTTAGAAGGTGTGTTATTTCAAGAGGGTAAAGATCCCCAAAACATGAAGGGCAGGATGGTCCCCGCTTGGCGCAGGATCCATAGGAAGGGAAGAAAAGAGCTTGGTCTGAAGAATTGTATCGCTTTGGAACCCTATACCTCGTGGGTTTGGAGGAGAGCTTTTGAGTACCTTATGCCTTATGAATATCCAAGACCTACACCTATGGTTATGGCTGGGCCTTCAACCCTCCCTGACCAAGGTGTAGAGGAGTTGAGAGATGAAGACCGTTCACGTGCTTGGATCCGTGAGCGAGAGGAGCTACTTCAGCAGCTTAGAGATAAGGATGCATTGATAGAGTTTCTTGAGCATCAGGTTATCGACGAGCCTGATGATGTGGTGACTTCTCTTCTTCATTGGTCTTCCAAGTTTTGGAAGAGGAAGTACGATCGACTCGCCAAAGAGAAGGCAGATATGGCGGCAACCTATGAGTGAGAGGTGAAGAGGCTTCGTGCAGCGTATCTTCCGGTCTCGAGAGCTTTAGACGATTGTTTATAGGGTTCCATAGGATGTTCACTTTCCTTCTCTCTTGTATTATATTTGGTTACCAAGACTGTACTTCTTTGGTGTAAAATTTTTCCAGATATTATTAAATCGATTACCTCCAAAAATGTCTAAATGATTAATTTTTTCCAAATATTTACAAATAGAACTCTAAAAGTTCCTCTGATTAAAAATAAAATCATATGCACAAGCATTGCATGCATCATGTGCATAAGCAGGTTTTGTTCCAGGACTGCTTGTTTAGTAGTCTAACTCTGTGTTCTTAATTTATTTTGAAGACAAGATGACGCACCGGTACTACACCAGAGCCAACTCTTTAAGACTAATGGATCACCTAGAACAAGAGAACAGAGAACTGAAGAAGGAAGTGGCCAGATTGACTGCCCTGATGGAGTCTTTCATGGCCGCCCAAAGCCAGTCATCACCAACGCCTTCAACTCCTCCCCAGAGGATAGTCATTTCTGAGATTGCCTCTTCAACAGGCCTGCTGTCAGTGCCCACTTTGCGCCTCATGCTATGCCAGTCGGGTTCCCCTGGGGGATGCCAGCGAACTTTGTTCCCGTGGGTCTCGCCCCAATGTTTGCTTCAATGTCGGCATCTAGCTCGGTCCTTGTTGTGCCACCTCCGGTCATGTATACTATGCCGAGAGTAGATGACACAATTTACCATTCTGAGCCATCTGAGGGCCCAGACGTGTATGAAAAGATGGATGCTATGAATGATCAATTCCTTGAGCTTCGAAAGGAACTCAAAACTCTCAGAGGGAAGGACCTCTTTGGCAAGTCTGCTGCTGAGCTTTGCCTGGTTCCAAAGGTCAAAATTCTTGTAAAGTTCAAAGTGCCTGACTTTGAAAAGTACAAGGGAAGTACTTGCCCGCTCAACCACTTGGTTATTTATGCGCGAAAAATATCGACTCAGACCGACAATGAACAGCTCCTGATCCATTATTTCTAGGTAAGCCTGTCCGGTGCCGCCCTGAGATGGTACATGGGTTTGGACAGCGCAAACATCCGCTCCTTCAACGACCTTGGCGAAGCCTTCGTCAAGAAATACAAATATAACGTGGATATGGCTCTCGATAGGGATCAATTGAGGGTCATGTCCCATAAGGATAAGGAAACTTTTAAGGAGTACGCCCATAGGTGGCGAGAATTGGCTGCACAGATCGTGCCTCCGCTGGAAGAGAAGGAGATGACCAAGATCTTTCTGAAGACCTTGAGCTCATTTTATTATGAGCGGATGATTGCTAGCGCTCCTTCAGACTTCACCGAGATGGTGAATATGAGGATGCGTCTAGAAGAAGCAGTCAGGGAAGGGCGCCTGACTAGAGAAGAAGGCTCTTCTGCCAAACGTTATGTGGCGTTTGCGAAGAAGAAAGATGGCGAGGCACATGTTGTGACCTCCCATATCAAATCCAGAAGACCCTCTGTGAAGAGGAAGACCGTGCATCCCGCCGGTAACCAGCATCAGGTGGCTCATATAGCACCTGTTTTCAGAGAAAATCAGCAATATCAACATCACAATCAGAACCAGCAACAACAACATCATTAATATCATCAACAACAACAACAATATCGTCCTCAAAAACAGAGCTACCAGCCTCGAAACAATAATCAGACCAGTACAAGCTATGATAGGAAAAGGGTCACTTTTGATCCTATTCTGATGACCTATGCAGAGCTATATCCTTCTTTAATAGAAAGGAAACTGATCACTCCACGTGACCCACCGACTATACCTACCAACCCTCAGTGGTGGTATAAGCCTGAGCTTCATTGTGTTTATCATTCTGGTGCTCCCGGACATGATATGGAGAACTGTTACACGTTGAAGGCCAAGGTTCAAGACCTTATGAGAAGCGGTATCTTGTTTTTCGAGGACGTAGGTCCTAACGTGAAGAAGAACCCATTGCCCGAGCATGGGAAATCTGCTGTCATAATGGTCCAAGGTTGCCCTGGGAAATATATGGTCTGATATGTCATCCATATCCGACAATCTTTGGTCGAGATGCACAGACTGTTGTGTGAATATAGTCACTACGAGCATGACCATGACAGATGTCGTGTTTGCACTGTCAATGAGAGGGGATGTCGTCAAGTTAGAAAAGACATCCAAGAAATGCTGGATGAAGGTGTGATAGAAATTCTTTAGAATCGCGATGAGGATTATGAAGTAAATGTGATATCACCAGTATTCAGGATCCCTAAGCCTGTCGTCGTCCAATACGATGGCAGCAAGCAGAAGGCTTCTCCTACTCTCATAATCAAGCCAGCTGGCCCTATGCCATATTCTTCTAATAAAGTTGTTCCCTATCGTTATAATGTTGTGGAATTGGAAGATGGGAAGGAGGTGCCCCTACCCTTTACCTCTGTTGTTAATATTGCTGATGTTAGTGGTCTGACCCGTAGCGGTCGCGTTTTCTCGGCGCCGCCGAAACCCCAAGCTGACACCAGAAGGGCTGATATTGTTGATAGTGTCGTACGTCCTTTGGGAAATTCTTTTGTGTCTCTGAATCCGGAACTTGCTGTTAATAGACCTGCCGCCGTTGTTGCTAAAACTCCTGTCCCAGCTGGCCAGAATGGCATGATGAAACAGGACTGTGATGGGATGTTGAGGCTCATCAAGAAGATTGAGTATAACGTTGTAGATCAGCTTCTACAAACGCCTTCAAAGATATCTGTGCTATCTTTGTTAATGAACTCTGAACCACACCGTGAAGCTCTGCAGAAGGTGTTGGACGTGGCGTATGTAGATCATGACATCATAATAGAATGATTTGATAGTATTGTTGCAAACATTACTGCTCATAACAATCTGAGTTTTTGTGATGCTGATCTCCCCGAGGAGGGAAGGAACCACAATTTGGCACTTCATATCTCCATGAACTGTAAAGATGATGCCATGTCTAATGTGCTGGTAGACACTGGATCATCACTGAGTGTGTTACCAAAATCCACTCTGGCTAGACTGTCATATCAAGGGCCTCCCATGAGGCAGAGTGGAGTGGTTGTAAAAGCTTTTGATGGATCCCGCAAGACAGTGATTGGCGAGGTTGAACTCCTAGTCAAGATAGGACCAAGTGATTTCCATATCACTTTCTAGGTCATGGATATCTACCCATCATATAGCTGTTTGTTGGGCAGATCATGGATTCACGAGGCAGGCACCGTGACATCCACCCTACACCAAAAGTTGAAATTTGTCAAGAACAAAAAGTTGGTGGTGGTAGGGGGAGAGAAGGCTCCCTTGGTTAGCCATATGTCTTCCTTTTCTTATATTGATGCTGAGGACGAAGTTGGGACGCCGTTCCAAACTTTATTTATTGCTGAGCCTTCTAAGAAAAGAACTTATTCATTTGCATCCTACAATGATGTGAAGTTGGCCATTGAGCATGGCGCAACTACTGGCTTAGGACAAATGATTAAGCAAGAAGACAATAAATCCCGGGCTGGCATATGGTACTCTTCAGGCACCTTCAACAAGCATGGGCTGTTTAAGAGTGGTGGTTTCATCCACACCGTCGAAGACGAGGAAGCTGCTGCTGTTGTGGAAGATGATGCAGAGGAGGATTTTGGAAACTTTGTCATCCCTGGAGGGGTCTGCAATAATTGGGTCGCTGTTGATGTTCCAACAGTTGTCCATAAGTCAACGTAATGTTCATTTTTGTTTAAAAACCCTTCTCCCATGCCAAAAGGAGAAGTGATGACATTGTTGGCCCATAAATACAATGATATTTCATTCAATAAAATCATGTTAAATGTTTGTTTTTCCAAATTATTTTCACATTTTGCTTTTTGCATGAAATTGGTGATCACCATAAAACCCTAAAAATAGAATAAAATCAATCTTTTCATCTGCATAATGATTTTCTTTGTTTGAATTCTAAAATCTCTTTTATCTCCAAAATCATTATGCAGGTTGATCAAACCCATTGAACATAATGATCCAACACCATCTCCCAACTTTTAGTTCCCTGTATTTGAGGCCGAAGAAGATGATGTTGAAGAGATTCCTAATGAGATCACCCGTCTACTTGAGTACGAAAAGAAAATCATTCAGCCACATCTTGAGAATCTGGAAGCAGTCAACTTGGGGTCTGAGAATTGTGTTCGTTAGGTGAAGATTGGGGCACTCCTGGAAGAATCTGTGAAGAAGGGGTTGATTGAGTTGCTACGAGAATACGTCGACTACTTTGCCTGGTCATATGAAGACATGTCTTGTATGGATACTGATATCGTGCAACATTTCCTGCCTTTGAAGCCTGAGTGTCTGCCTGTGTAGTAGAAGCTCAGAAGAGCTCATCCTAATATGGCAGTGAAGATTAAAGAAGAAGTTCAGAAGCAAGTTGATGCGGGGCTTCTGGTGACTTCTACATATCCTCAATGGGTGGCCAATATTGTGCCCGTGCCTAAGAAAGATGGAAAAGTCTGAATGTGTGTGGACTATAGAAACTTGAATAAAGCTAGTCCAAAAGATGACTTACCTCTACCACATATTGATATGTTGGTAGATAACATAGCTAAATTCAATGTCTTCTCATTTATGGACGGATTTTCCAGATATAATCAAATTAAAATGGCACCCGAGGATATGGAGAAGACAACATTCATCACACCTTAGGGAACATTCTGTTATCGAGTGATGCCCTTCGGTTTGAAGAACACCGGAGCCACGTATCAACGAGCTATGACTACCTTGTTTCATGATATGATGCACAAGGAGATCGAGGTGTATGTTGACGATATGATTGCAAAGTCGAGAACGGAAGTTGAGCATGTTGAACACTTGTTGAAGCTTTTTCTGCGTTTAAGGAAGTATAAGCTTCGTCTAAATCCTAACAAGTGTACATTTGGAGTCCGTTCCGGCAAGTTGTTGGGCTTTATTGTCAGTGAAAGAGGTATTGAAGTTGATCCTGCCAAGGTCAAAGCAATACAAGAGATGCTTGCGCCCAAAACTGAGAAGCAAGTCCGAGGTTTTCTTCGTCGCTTGAATTATATTTCCAGATTTATATCCCACATGACTTCCACATTTGCGTCAATATTCAAGCTCCTCCGGAAAGATCAGCGTCATGATTGGACCGAGGATTGCCAGAAGGCCTTTGATAGTATTAAAGAGTATCTGTCTGAGCCTCCGATTCTGTCTCCGCCTGTGGAAGGGAGACCCTTGATTATATATTTGATTGTTCTTGAAGACTCTATGGGGTGTGTCCTTGGTCAGCAATATGAATCAGGGAACAAATAATATTCTATCTACTACCTGAGTAAGAAGTTCACTGATTGTGAGTCTCGATACTCAATGCTTGAGAAAACATGTTGTTCTTTGGCTTGGGCTGCTAAGTGCTTACGCCAATATATGTTAAATCATACGACTTGGTTGATATCCAAAATGGATCAAATTAAGTATATCTTCGAGAAGCCTGCTTTAACTTGGAGGATCGCCCGTTGGCAGATGCTGTTGTCTGAGTATGATATTGGGTATCGAGCTCAGAAGGCTATTAAAGGTAGTATCTTGGTGTAGCAACTTGAAAAATACAGTGCGTGAAAAAAACAACCGGCGAAAGAAAAAAGACAGAAGAGTCGCCACCATGCGTTATTCATCCCAAAGGAGGGAAAGGAAACGCTCGAAGTAAACCTGAAAAAGGAAAGGACAAGACGGGGTCTCGCAACCAAATCTTGGGTTCGGGAGTCGGTTATGCGAAGGGAAGGTATTAGCACCACTACGCATCCATAGTACTCTACGGGATCCACTTTTGTGGTTTTTGTCTAAAGGGTGTGAGTTTACCTAATGTGTTTATTTACTAAAAAATTTAAGAGAAATGACTCGCGCGGATGTCGCATCCACTGCATACGTATCTCATCTGAATATGAGAATCAGACTCTTCGTAGCTCGGCTGACCTATGGGTTGGGGAATGTGTGCTCGCTAAGACATCGCGTCTTATGCCTACGTATCTCATCTGGAATGAGAATCAGAGCAAGCCGTAGTTCGGCTAACTACGGGGTTATGGATTGGGTTTTGGACGAACAACGTTACTATGCAATCTATCGGATGCTCGACCTTTGGAGACTTACTCGCCTGTAGTAGAAGGAGATAACGTGTTGCTTTGGGTTTTAGGGTTTATTTGCGTTGTAGGAACGCGCATGCAAAAAGGAAGTCCTAGGCGAAGGAACAGTGCTACCTTAATTGGCAAGCAGACGGGAGACTATCCGAAGCCTCGTGTCCCACGGGGGAACAATCACACCACATAAAACATGTATCTTAGAGTAAAATGCCACCAAGAGGCTCAAACATTGCCTCCTATCGAGGTCTTCCAGCTAAGAAAGCGATAAAGTACGAGAAAGGGAAAAAATTACCACACGGTAGACCATCAAAGAAATTACAGCAATTAAAGGATTAGCAACCCTGAGATCTCTCCCGCTAGACCATCAAAGAAAATCAGTCAATACGATTAATCAGGATAAACCTCCGGATGGTATCCCTGCACGAGTATGTGAGCCCTCACGAAAACTCAACAGAAAGGTTAGACAAACAAGGTGAAATCCAGGGAAAACAATGCCATGGCAACACAAAGACAGGTTAGAGAAACAAAATAGGGTAACCAAGAGTTGCCCCTAAATCAAAATGTAACCACATGAATAATTCCATCAAAATTCACAAAAAGCTCACAAAAAGCAATCAAGGGTAGGAGGCCTAAACCTCTTGTCAAACACATGCATCAAAAGGGTATCAAATTCACCCATAATACGTCATACATTTAGAGCATTCAAATTAAAGGCATAAATATGATGGATATATGGCAAACCTGATTGGAGAGATTGATTAAGATTGAATGGTACGGCCGGATCTGCAAAGTAATACTAGGGTTTGTGTGAGGCGGAGTGAACTTCTCAGGGCTGCCTGAAGGTCACTGCAGACTAGTTCCTAGGTTTCCTTCTCTCAAAATCTTTCTCCAGTGAATCTCCCAGTGTAACTCCAAGTGTTTTCCTCTACTGAAACTTCAGTATTTATAGACTGATTTTCGTGGGTAGTGGGCTCAAATGAGGGAGACCCAAGTCCAAAAAAATTTGTTATATTTTATTTATTTATTTAATTAATTTTATTTATTTATTTTTGTTTAACTTTTTTTTTTTTTTCAGGAAAAATGAAGGGTAAATTTTGGGGTATTACAGCTGCCCCTATTCAATCAACTGGAGACCCGAAAAGAAGATGGCAACTGCTTTCGTACTTTCGAGGTATCAAGGGATTGAATACAATAAAAGCCCAAAAATTTGCACTGAAGTGAAGTGAAGTAACAATGTCTGTCAGAATCGGCAAAGAGGTGGTCTTGAAAGAAGAATCCGTCTGGTACGGTGAGAGTCAGTCTGAATACCGAAAAAGAGTGTTAACTTGGATACCAAAATAAATGGTAACACAGAAATAACCATGGCCTGAATGCCGCTCATCAGTCTGAATACTGGAAATGACTTCGATCTGAACATTGGGAGATATGAGATTATTAATATCGGTCTGAACACCGAGAGGTTGGCCTGAATGCCATAAGTTGCGTCGACCTGAACGTCGGAAACTTCTTCGATCTGAACATCGGAAAATTGGCCTGAACACCACAATTTGCATCGACCTGAACGTCGGAAACTTCTTCGATCTGAACATCGGAAAATTGACCTGAATGCCACAAGTTGCATCGACCTGAACGTCGAAAACTTCTTCGATCTGGACATCGGAAAACTGGCCTGAATGCCACTAGTTGCATCGACCTGAACGTCGGAAACTTCTTCGATCTGGACATCGGAAAACTGGCCTGTACGCCACTTCGGTCTGAATACCAGAAACTGGCCGGAACGCCACTTCGATCTGAATATCAGAAATTGGCCTGAACGCCACTTCGATCTGAATATCGGAAATTGGCCTGAACTCCACTTCGATCTGAATATCGGAAATTGGCCTGAACGCCACTTCGGTCTAAATACCGGAAACTGGCCTGAACGCCACTTCGATCTGAATATCGGAAATTGGCCTGAACATCACTTCGGTCTGAATACCGGAAAATTGGCCTGAATGCCACTTCGGTCTGAATATCGGAAATTGGCCTCAACGCCACTTCGATCTGGATACCGGAAAACTGACCTGAATGCCACAAGTTGCATCGACCTGAACGTCGGAAACTTCTTCGATCTGAACATCGGAACACTGGCCTGAATGCCACTTCGGTCTGGATACCGGAAAACTGGCCTGAATGCCACTTCGGTCTGGATACCGGAAAACTTCATGCCTGTCAGCATCGGCAGAAATATGGAAAGAAAATAGAGGCGACCCATGGGCCAATGACACCTGCTGGGGATAACCAAGGTGGGTCATGAACAATCTTCAGTCTGAGTACTGGAAACAACTTCTAGCTTATCACTTGGGATACCGAGAATGTTTTATGCTTACATGCGTATGTTTGAATCTTTCAATGGCGTAATGCTCCATGAAAATGGAAATGCTACGCGATTTGGGAGGATGCAATGCAATATGATTCTACATGCAGGGATGCGAAATGCTGGGTAGAATGCCAAGATGAGGCAAGGGGATCTGCTGGGGAAATGATCACCATCTTCTGGACTCTGGCAAGGCTGTTGGAGATGCACAGCGCAAAGAATTCTGTGGGGAAATGACCTGCCACACGGTGTTCTAGCAATGACGAAATACCGAGATTCTGACTGGGGAGAGAACGACACTGAACACCTGCTGTTGGGGAAAGCGATAGTGGTTCTGGCAACCACGATCTGCGAGAGATGACTCAACAGGGGAAGCAAACACTGATACGGTACCGAGGTTCTGCTTCAAGGAAAGAAACCATGGATCTGGCATTGGGATTATCGATCTGGCCTCGAACTCTAAGGAGCAGCCACTTCTGTTGGGAAGATACAGTTTGGCACTGTCAACTCCGCTGGGGATATATAGTCTGGCACTGTCAACTCTACTGGGGAGTGTATATTCTGAAACAACCGCTTGGGGAAGTACGGTGGTGAGAAACTGCTGGGGATTGAAGAATCCAACGCTCTGATCAGCTCTGCAGGGATAAGACACCGAATTCGTCTGTTGGTGACTTCACTGGGGAAGATATTCACGATCATTTGCAGGGGATTTTAAGGAAATGCCCCGAGGGTATCTGTTCTGAATAGACGATCCAAAGCACTTAAAATTTACAGGAATTTTAAATGTTTATTAAGCATGTACCTGTAAAGCCCTTATGTGTCATGATGCAATGTTTATCAAAAATTCGGACGTCATTTTTGCAAACAAAACAGTAAAATGAAAACAGAGATATACTGAATAACATGATTTTATTGATTGAATGGCCTATGAATAGGCATTTACATCAGGAAGTAATCCTTGGAAAGAGGTAATCGCACAAAAGATAAAAACAGAAATTAATCTAATGGCAATGTGAAATGGATTTCTATTGGGTTCCAATTCTGCTATGACTTGCTCGTCTTCAAGATCCTCCAGATGATCAGCCTTCTGAAAAGGTGATTGGACTGTTTCCTACCTTTCGAAAACTTCCAGTCATCGACATGAGATGAGATTCAGAACTAACTCAGAACGCAGTCATTCGCTTAATCCCTAACTTTTTCCTGGATCGCCCTTTTCGGGTTTTCAATCCACCAGGATACCCATTTTTGCCTAAGTTGCCTTTTCAGGTTTTCAACTTACCGGGTGTACGATCTTTTCATTTTTAATCCCTAATTTTTGCCCGAACCTTTTTCATTTTCTTGGTTCGTCGGGATGCCCATTTTTGCCTGGACTATTCTTTTTACTGTCCAACGGGTCTATTTTATGCGAAGTATTTTTTAACTGCGTCTGAGTTCACAGGGGAAGTGAAGTTTTCACCATCCATAGTTGCAAGCATTAAGGCCCCACCATCAAAAACCTTGGTGACAATATACGGTCCATCATAGTTAGGAGTCCACTTGCCCCTGTGATCTGTCTGAGGAGGAAGGATCCTTTTCAACACTAAATCTCCGACTTGGAAACAACGAGGACGCACTTTCTGATCAAAGGCTCTCTTCATCCGACTCTGATACAACTGCCCATGACAAATGGCTGCCATTCGCTTCTCTTCGATAAGACTCAACTCATTGAACCTTGTCCGAATCCATTCGGCTTCGTCCGACTTGACATCCAACAAGACTCTTAGAGAAGGAATCTCCACTTCAACATGTAGGACTGCTTCCATACCATACACCAGGGAGTAAGGGGTTGCCCCGGTCGACGTACGTACTGAAGTACGGTACCCATGCAAGGCGAAGGGTAGCATCTCATGCCAATCTCTATACGTGACGACCATCTTCTGCACAATCTTCTTTATGTTCTTATTTGCCGCCTCAACAGCGCCGTTCATCTTAGGGCGGTAAGGGGAAGAATTGTGATGCTGAATGTTGAAGTTCTGACACAACTCCTTCATCATTTTGTTGTTGAGATTAGAACCATTATCAGTAATGATTCTTTCGGGAATCCCATAGCGACAAATGATTTCTTTCTTGATGAAACGGGCAACCACATGTCTGGTGACATTCGCGAACGACGCTGCCTCGACCCACTTGGTGAAATAGTCGATGGCAACAAGGATGAAGCGATGCCCATTGGAAGCAGTCGGCTCAATCTTTCCAATCATGTCAATACCCCACATAGAAAACGGCCACGGCGAAGACATCACATTCAGAGGATTCGGCGGTACATGCACCTTATCAGCATAAATCTGGCATTTGTGACACTTCCGAGCATATTTGAAGCAATCTGATTCCATGGTCATCCAGTAATAACCCGCTCTCAACAATTTCTTAGCCATTGCATGTCCGCCGACATGAGTACCGAAGGAACCTTCATGAACTTCCTGCATTAACATGTCCGCCTCGTGTCTGTCCACGCATCTGAGCAAAACCATGTCGAAGTTCCTCTTATACAGCACATTGTCTTTGTTCAAGAAGAAACTTCCTGCCAATCTTCTCAAAGTCTTTCTGTCGTTGTTGGATGCCCCTGCAGGGTACTCTTGATTCTTCAGAAAGCACTTGATATCGTGATACCAGGGCTTGTCATCGACTACCAGTTCAGAAGCAAACACATACGCGGCCCTGTCAAGGCGCATCACATCGATCCTGGGAGCATGGTTCCAACGAATTACCTTGATCATGGAGGATAGAGTAGCAAGTGCGTCTGCCATCTGGTTCTCATCACGAGGTATATGATACAATTTTACTGTTGTGAAGAAAGTCAACAGTCTTCTCGTGTAGTCTTTGTAGGGGACCAGAGTGGGCTGGAGAGTATTCCAATCACCATTCACTTGATTGATCACCAGAGCTGAATCTCCGAAGATGTCCAAAGTCTTGATTCTCAGATCAATGGCTTGCTCAATACCCAAGATACAGGCCTCGTACTCAGCTTCATTATTTGTGCACTCAAAAGTCAAATGAGCGGTGAAAGAAATGTGGGCACCTTTTGGAGTTGTAATGACAACACCAATTCCACTTCCTCTGGCGTTGACAGCCCCATCAAACAACAAAGTCCACTTTTTGTTTGGATCAGGTCCCTCCTCAACAACTGGCTCTTCACAGTCTTTCATCTTGAGGAACATGATGTCTTCATCAGGGAATTCAAGCTTCATCGGCTCATAATCATCAATCGGCTGCTCGGCAAGGTAGTCTGACAGAATACTACCTTTGATGGCCTTCTGTGACGTGTACTGAATATCATACTCTGTTAAAATCATTTGCCAACGAGCGACCCTTCCGGTGAGAGCTGGCTTCTCGAATATGTATTTCACTGGATCCATCTTAGAAATCAACAAGGTAGTATGGTTCAACATATACTACCTCAGTCGGCGAGCAACCCAGGACAAAGCACAACAAGTTTTCTCAAGCTGCGAATATTTGATTTCACAGTCGGTAAACTTTTTGCTAAGGTAGTATATGGCATGCTCTTTTCGACCAGACTCGTCATGTTGTCCCAATACACACCCCATCGAGTTCTCAGTCACTGACAGGTACATTATCAGAGGTCTCCCAGGAACTGGAGGTATAAGGATTGGAGGTTTCTGTAGATACTCTTTTATCTTCTCGAAAGCCCTTTGACAATCTTCATTCCACCTGATAGCCTGATCTTTCCTCAGCAATTTGTAAATTGGCTCACACGTGGTTGTTAGGTGAGAGATGAACCTTGCAATGTAGTTCAACCTCCCTAAGAAACTACGGACTTGCTTCTCTGTTCTTGGCTCTGGCATTTCCTGTATCGCTTTTACTTTGTCGGGATCCACCTCAATCCCTTTTCCGCTAACAATAAAACCCAGCAATTTTCCCGATCTCACCCCGAAAGTGCACTTGTTCGGATTAAGTCTCAGTTTGAATTTCCTCAAACGCTCAAACAGTTTCTGCAAATTCACCAAATGTTCTTCTTCTGTCTGAGATTTGGCAATCATATCGTCCACATAAACCTCGATTTCATGATGAATCTTATCATGGAACAGAGTCACCATAGCTCGTTGATATGTTGCTCCAGCATTTTTCAGACCAAACGGCATCACCTTGTAGCAGAAGGTGCCCCTTGGGGTTATGAAAGTTGTCTTTTCCATGTCCTCTGGTGCCATCTTGATTTGGTTATAGCCAAAAAAACCATCCATGAAGGAGAATACCGAGAACTGAGCTGTATTATCCACAAAAAAGTCGATGTGAGGTAATGGGAAATCATCTTTAGGGCTAGCTCTGTTCAGATCCCGGTAGTCGACACACATCCGTACCTTTCCATCCTTCTTAGGTACTAGGACGATGTTTGCAACCCATGGCGGATAATTGGTGACTGCTAGAAACCCTGCATCCAACTGCTTTTGCACTTCTTCCTTTATCTTGACAGCCATCTCTGGTCTTGTTCTTCTGAGCTTCTGCTTGACCGGAGGACAACCTTCTTTGAGAGGCAAGCGGTGTACCACGATGTCTGTGTCCAGCCCAGGCATGTCCTGATAAGACCAGGCGAAGATGTCAACGTATTCTTGCAGCAATTCAATCAGCCCTTTCTTCACATTGTCTTCTAAAGCAGCCCCTATCTTGATTTCTCTCTTGGCATCCTCGGTGCCGAGATTAATCACTTCAACAGACTCTTGATGCGGTTGAATAACCCTTTCCTCTTGTTTTAATAACCTTGTAAGCTCTTCAGGGAGTTCACAGTCTTCATCAACCTCTTCTTCAGCTTGAAAGATTGGATTTTCAAAGCCGAAACGAGCCGTAGCAGAAACGTTATCAATAGGATCCGGTGATGTGCATCTGCATGAGTGATGGTATGTGCTTATGAGTGTGAACAAGAAGTGAAAACTAAACAAAACATTGCCATTTTTTATTTTGAAAAACTGCAAAAATAGAAAGACAGGGAACGAAATATTTGAATGCAAAAATACGTCCTTTATTTATGATAAAAATGCAAGTGTCACATAGACGGGCCCTACAATGAGTCATTACACCCTGGGCGGAACGTAAGACTTGGATATGCATGAATAAACAAATAAAATTACTCTTCGAGAAGAGTGACTTGGATAATCTCTTCAGAAGACCAATTGTTGATGACTTCACCCGGGATCCTCGGACGCACCCAGTTGTCAATGTCACAATCACTATCCCCATCTTCTTCGTTGACTGCAGAGACTTGACCATACTGAATGATGCCAGCACTGGAGAAAGTGATCGGCCCCTGAAGTATTGTAGAAGTCAAAACTGGCTGATACCCAATCCCGAACTTATCTTCTTTCACTAGTAATTCCAACAGACGCCCCCAATCGGGAGCAACACCTGAATCCACCACGGCCCGTGCCTGCTTAAAGGATGAGATAGAGGTACCCGCTTTAACCTCTTTCACAGACTCTTTGATAGACAAATCTTCAACCTGGAGGATACCTTTGTCGAGCAAGGCCTGGATACCCTGCTGTAGCTTCAAACAACCTCCACTTTGAGTGGCACAATCCAAACAACCCTTCCCACAACCGGGGAAAACATCGGCCTTCAGCAAGCATCCTTTGATATCCAACAATGGAGTCTTCAACTTCAACACATCCTTAATGGACTTGGCTTTTCCCTCTATCATGTTAACGTTCGCACCACCATGCTGGGGCATGGGATTGTTAACGACATTCGGAGCCGGTGCAAGGTTGATGGCCTTTGAATCTATGAGGTCTTGAACTACGTGCTTAAAAGCTTTGCAGTTCTCAATGTTATGGTCAGGTGCCCCAAAGTGGAAGCTACACCTAGCGTTGGCGTCGTCACCCACCGGAAGTCTACCAATAGGAGGAGCCAGAGTCCGCAGTTGCACAAGTTGTAGTTGTTGAAGACTAGAAAGCAACTGAGCGTACGACATTGGAAGGGTGTCGAAACGTCGGTCCATCATCCTTTGCCTCTGTTGATAAGCGGGTCTGTTACCCGGTTGCTGCTGCTATTGATACTGAGCTGGTTGACGTTGTGATTGTTGTTGTTGTAGTGGCGCTGCAGCTGGAATGGTCACAGCCGCAACATACGGTTGCTGATGATAATTCTGAAAGTTATTCCTCCAGTTATCCGTGTTCTGATAAGAAGATATGGCATTTGCATCCCCTTCTCCCCTCTTCTGTCCCTGAATGAACGACTTCTTCACCCCTGATGAGGATCCACCTCCACTCTGGCTCTTATAGGTCTTTAGGTAATTCTCCACCCTTTCTCCAGTAGAGACCACGTCAGCAAAGTTGGAAGCATTGCAACCTACCAGACGCTCCAAGTAAGGTCCGGGCAGAGTGTTCATGAACATGTTGGCCATTTCCTTTTCCAACATAGGAGGCTGAACACGGGAAGCTGTATCCCTCCAGCGTTGAGCGTATTCCCTGAAGCACTCATTGCTTTTAAGAGACAGATTCTGAAGTTGAGTTCTGTCCGGAGCCATGTCTGCATTATACTGATACTGCTTCACGAAAGCCTCTGCCAAATCCCTCCAGCAACGGATGTGGGCTTTGTCCAGCCTCATATACCATTCCAAGGATGCCCTAGCTACGCTATCTTGGAAGAAGTACATAAGTAGCTTCTCGTCATCAGAGTATGCAACCATTTTACGGAAATAGGCTTGCACGTGAGTTTTGGGGCAAGAGCTGCCATGGTATTTGTCAAATATCGGGACCTTGAATTTCGGTGGCACTCTAACACCTGGGACCAGCCCCAAGTCAGCAACATCTACTCCCAGAAGATTCTGTCCTTCCACTGCTTTCAACCTCTCTTCCAATCTTCTAAACATGGGGTCCATGCCAAAGTCTTCCTGAAGCAAAGGGAACTGATCATCCTGACCATCCTGAATGGGTTGTTGATCTAGGTTGACATGCGGGATCGGGATAGGCCCCGGTCCATTGGGACCATTAGCCTTTCCAGCTGAAGGATCAGCCAACGTCTCCGGTTGAGTAATAGGGGGATCCCTCTGTACCAACGATCTAAGCTCCTGCTGTCCTTGAGTCACCCCTTGAACCAAATCCATGAATTGATTCATGCGAATCTTCATCTCAGCGAGCTCTGCTTGTAGGCTCTCCATCGCTCTCTGTTGATTCCTTCGGGTACCGTATCGGTGAATGCCTGAGTCAGCTATCCTGCTAGTGGGACACCAAACAATATGAGAACACTGCAGCGGTACCTGTTATGCAAGATATGACAATGAATATGTAAATGCAATGCCATGTTTATCAAATCCAAAAGGTATTGTACCCCCTTGATTCCAGTCTCACATCAGGCGAATAGTGCAAGAAGACTGAGTCATGGATAAACTTCTGAGATCAAGATGCAACAAAGGGAAACCAACATACAAATGAGTTCCAGGAAAGGGGCCTTAGCCAAAAGTACATCAAAAGAGGATCCCCACAACAAGCCTGTGGATTATCACTACACAGCAACAAAACAAAAAGTAAAGGGAGGAACATAAACCAGGGATCAGCCTCCTGTATACAACCCATAGGGACTGCTCCTCACTTCATCCAGTAATCCCACCGTGTCGGGATGATCTGGAGATTCTGTCAAATGCCGGATAAGCAGATTCCTCTTGTGAATGATCCCATCCAGTTCGTTGATGTGCTCTTTGTAGTAATTCCTATCATCTTCTCCGAATACCTCTTCAAGTTTGGATTTCTTCAAACCTGCCAACACCTCGAGTTCTTCAATCTGTCCTCGAGCCTCATGGAGTTGATCTGCGATGTAGCCATTAGTAGAACGGGCGCATAAAAGCTCATTGTTTTTCCCCTTCAGCAAAGTCGTCAATTTCTCTATCTGACCAGTCAGTTCGGCTACTGTCTCCTCTTCCTTTGCCTTCCGAGAAGTTGAAAATGCATCCCATTGCTCCTGCCACCCAGCTAATTTACCATGAGCATCTACTAACTGCTGCTTGACTCGCCTCAACTCAGAACTGGATGATCTCAAGGCTTCGTCTGTCTTCCTGAAGAAGTCCGCCTCCACAGCAAATCTCCTCTCTGCTTCCTTTTGCACTCTGACGACTTCCCCCTTCTGATATTCTGCCTCCTTGAATTGATGCATACAATCTTGCAACTTCTCACTTAACTCTGAGTTCTTGGTTTGAAGTCCCTCCATGGCACTCTTCAACTTGTCGTACTCCTCTCGGCTCACCATTGTTGACTGCTCAGGAGTAGGTGGATACAAAGGTTCTTCAATAGGGAACGGCAGACCAAACTCTTCGACTCTTCCTTGAAGCCACTCTTCATACCGAGGGTAAGTTCTACAATCTCCTTTTCCAAGGACGGTTCTTCCTCTCTTGATCACCTTGAGCCAGGCCTCAGCTGCCTTACGGGATACCGTCAAATCAGGCGAAGAATGGAAAAACAGAGATTCTTCCACATCCTTTTCCAAAGGCGGAGTTCTTAAAGCATACCCAAACTGTCTAACTGCTAGAGAAGGATTATAGTTGATTCCTCCTCTTCTTCCTACCAACGGAACATTTGGGAAGTTCCCACAACTATGAATAATATATGCCCGAAGCAAGCTCCGGTCGGACCACCAAGGAATATCTTCAGCTCTCAACCCCATCAATCTCTTCGACCAACTCAACGAGTCCTTGACATTAACGAACACTCCTGATTTGGCTAGGTGAGAACTGAACCACCTATAAAACAAAGGCACACAACAATTCAACAATCCCCCTTTTCTATTCTTATTTCTGTGGTGCACTGAATGAAAGAAATCTCCTAGCAAGGTCGGTACTGGATTTCTCAACACGAAGAGGCGTATTGCGTCCATGTCCACAAATTTGGCAACATTAGGGAACAAGACAATCCCATACACGCAAAGAGCCAACACAGCATTGAAACCCCTCTGGTTACTGTAACACCCCGATAAAAATAAGATAATTATTTAATTTAAGTTAATATTATATTTATTAATTTAATTAAGTAATTAGAATTTTTGGATTATTATTATTATTATTGGAATAATAATTATTGGAAAATATATAAGTTGGAAATAAGGAAAAAGAGTTTCATTTTTTTTTGGTAAAAAGAGTTTCACGTGAAAACAGAGAAGCGGCTCAAAAAGAGGAAAAGGGCAAAGAGGCAGAGCAAGAGGAAGAAGGTTGGAGAAGAGAAGAGCTTGAGGCTAAAGGATTGCCGGATTAACTCAGGTAAGGGGGGTTTATCATCGTTTAATGGGTATTATGGGATAACATGTAGTGGGTAGTGATAAACCATGGATTTGACTCTGATTAGAATGATGTATGCTGAAAAATTGTGAAATATTGGATGAACAAAATACGGGTTTTTAATTGGAGAAATTCGTAGGAATTAGATGTGATAACGGTAGGAATTGTGAAATCGAATAGGGTATGATTCGTGTTAGATGATATGAACGATTACTGTGAAAAATTGGATTGTAGGAGGTTGGATCTGAGGAATCTCGTGGTAGAGAAAACCATAGCAGATCTGGAAATTCTGGTTTCTGGTCATAGGCGTATGGCACTAGGCAATACGCGTATGAGATGACCTGGTACGCGTATGGCACTAGGCATTACGCGTATGGATGAAGAAGATGATGATTTTAACGTAGTCTTGTCTCTGTTGGTACGCGTATGAGGATGTTGTACGCGTAGCATACGCGTATGAGGCGGGCAATACGCGTATGGGATTGGCTGAGAAGTGGGCCATACGCGTATGGGACTAGGCAGTACGCGTATGGGCAGGATTGTGATTTTTCTGTGCTGTTGTTGTGCAGTTTTTGGTTGTTCAGCTGAGTAATGTAATTTAGCTGATGTATGATAGAGTAGGGATCATTTCCCGTTGTTTGAGCAGTATAGGTATTAGTAGAGTGTGCTAATGCTGTAATTGATTATGTGGTATGACATGATATGATTATGTGGTAAAAATGTTGATGATGTATGATGGTATGCATAATGTTGTTAATGTGTATATCATGTATGAAATTATGAATGGACTGTTTATGGCTTAGAGAGTGAGCATATGTCCATTGTGAATGATTGTTGATGTTTGCATGACTAAGTGATTTAGCTTTCATATTGTGGCCTTTATGGTGGTAGCTAATTCCCATGGTGAGGAATTAGTGAGTTAGTATTGTGGATTGTTGTTGATGTTTGCATGCTAGGTGATTAGCGTGTATATCATAGCCCTTGGGGTGGTAGCTAATTCCCATGGTGAGGAATTAGTGAGTGAGTCACTAGGTCTCATATGAGTGGGACTAGTGAGCTTGGTAGCCGTATCTGGATTTGATCGGTGAGGTTGAACTATATGTTCACGAATAGTCGGTACCGCATGCATGGAGTCTCATTGCATAATGTATGTATGTATGGCGTATAATATGAATGGATGTATTCCAATATTATACGTGTGTTTTATGGTTGTGTTGAGTTTGAGTATGATGATGATGATGATTATGAGTTGATATTGCCGTTGCTGAATATGTGTGATCTGATTAGGGTGATGATATGTGTTAAATTACTCAGCATTACATGATATTTTATAATGCTTACTATATCGATTGAGGAACTCACCCTTACAACTATTTTTCAGGTAACGAGCAGTGATTGAGTAGAAGCTAGTCCTTGGAGTCTAGTGTAGTTCCTTAATGGGTCATGCTCTGGTAGATGTAACATCGGGACTGGATGTTTTACCTTATTTTCATTGTTGTTTGTTGAATGATCTTACTTGTAATGTGTTACATGGTTTGCATGTTGTTGTTAATTTCTATCCGCTGCGAATTATGCAAATGTTTATTTTGATAAATAAATGAGTATGACCAGATATTTTGGAACACGGTGTGAAGTGTCAAGTGTGACACCCTTAATTGCTTATCTACTCTGATTTATATATTGTTATTTTAATTAAATTTTGGGGTATTTTAGAAGGGTGTTACATTAGTGGTATTAGAGCATAGTCGGTCGAGTCTAGTCGTAATTATTCTGTTCCCCTGTACGGGATAGGTGTTGTGTAACCCTATCAGTACTTATTGTTTAGCTTGTTGGGTTTTCAGAATAGAGATGGCTGGAAGAGGTAGAGATGATGATGCGATTGTTGAGGCTCTGGGTATGCTAGCTGGAGTACTTGGAGGGAATCCGAATGTTGTGGGACTGGGAGCTGCTCGTCAACTGAGTGAGTTCCAGAAGAAGAATCCTCCAATGTTCAAGGGAGCATACGATCCAGATGGTGCTCAGAAGTGGTTGAAGGAGATTGAGAGGATCTTCCGAGTGACTGAGTGTGCCGATAACCAGAAGGTCAGGTTCGGTACGCATATGCTGTCAGAGGAAGCAGATGATTGGTGGGTGGCTACCCGCACTGAGTTGGAAACTGCTGGGAGTACTGAGATCACTTGGGCGGTGTTCAGAGAGAGATTCCTGAGGAAGTACTTTCCAGAGGATGTCAGAGGAAAGAAAGAGATAGAGTTCTTAGAATTGAAGCAGGGCAACCGGTCTGTTACTGAGTATGCTGCTAAGTTCACAGAGCTGTCGAAGTATTACACTCCCTATGATGAGGCTACTGGGGAATTTTCAAAATGTGTGAAGTTTGAGAACGGGTTACGTCCCGAGATCAAGCAGGCTATTGGGTATCAGCGGATTAGAGTGTTTTCGGACTTGGTTGACTGTTGCAGGATTTTTGAACAGGATACCAAGGCCAGAGCGGAGAGCTATCAGCAGAGGGTTGATAGGAAAGGCAAGAATCAGAATGATCGTGGGAAACCGTATGCAGTTGGCAAAAGTTTCCAGAGACAGAGTGGGATGAGGAGACCTAGTGGGGGAGACTCCAGTGCCCCTGCTAAGTGTTTCAGATGTGGCCAGGCTGGACATCGTATCCATGAGTGTACCAGTACTGAGAAGAAGTGTTACAAGTGTGGAAAAGGTGGTCACTTGGCTGGAGAGTGCCGATTGAAGACTGTGACTTGTTTCAACTGTGGAGAGGTGGGTCATATCAGTCCACAGTGTCCTAAGCCGAAGAAAGAGAACCAGTCGGGAGGCAAAGTCTTTGCTTTATCGGGTTCTGAGACTTTTGCAGATGATCGTTTGATCCGAGGTACGTGTTATATTAATGGCTTTCCTCTTGTAGCTATTATTGACACAGGTGCCACTCATTCCTTTATATCTTTGGATTGTGCTGTGAAACTTAAATTAGAGATATCTGAGATGCATGGGAGTATGGTGATTGATACTCCTGCGAAGGGTTCAGTAACTACTACTTCAGTTTGTTTAAATTGTCCTTTGAGTATTTTTGGTAGAGACTTTGGAATGGACCTGTGTGTCTTCCACTAGTGCAGATTGATGTTATCCTGGGTATGAACTGGTTGGTGTTTAACCGAGTTTATATCAACTGTTTTGATAAGACTGTGATCTTTCCTGAGATTGAGGAAGGAAAGAGTTTGTTTCTATCAGCAAGGCAGGTGAATGAGGCAGTAGCAGGTGGGGCAGAGTTGTTTATGCTGTTAGCGACTTTGGAGGCTAAAGATAAACTGGTGATTTGCGATCTAATCGTGGTGTGCGATTTTCCTGATGTGTTTCCTGAAGAAGTGAATGAGTTACCGCCAGAGCGTGAAGTTGAGTTCTCGATTGATTTGATACCTGGTACTAGGCCGATATCGATTGCTCCGTACCGTATGTCTGCTGTTGAGTTAACTGAATTGAAGAGTCAGTTGGAAGATCTGTTGGATAAGAAATGTATTCGTCCGAGTGTGTCGCCGTGGGGTGCACCAGTGTTATTGGTTAAGAAGAAAGAAGGTACTATGAGGTTATGTGTGGACTACAGGCAACTGAATAAAGTGACGATCAAGAATCGGTATCCTTTGCCGAGGATTGATGATTTGATGGATCAGTTGGTTGGTGCGAGTGTGTTCAGCAAAATAGATTTGAGATCTGGGTATCATCAGATACGTGTGAAAACTGAGGATATTCAGAAGACTGCTTTTAGAACAAGGTATGGACATTATGAGTATTCTGTAATGCCTTTTGCTAAACTGTCTAAGTGTGAATTTTGGTTAGAAGAGGTTAGTTTTCTTGGTCATGTGATTTCAAGAGGTGGTGTTGCTGTTGATCCTTCTAAGATAGAAGCGGTATCTAAGTGGGAAGCTCCGAAGTCAGTTTCTGAGATAAGGAGTTTTCTTGGACTTGCAGGTTATTATAGGAAATTCATTGAGGGATTTTCTAAGTTGGCGTTACCGTTGACGAGGTTGACTAGGAAGGGGCAAGCGTTTGTTTGGGACTCAAAATGTGAAGAAGGTTTCCAAGAGTTAAAGAGAAGGTTAACTACTGCTCCTATCCTGATATTACCAAGTCCGTCGGAATTATTTGAGGTTTACTGTGATGCTTCCTTGTTGGGTTTAGGTGGTGTGTTAATGCAGAATAAGCAGGTTGTAGCTTATGCTTCGAGACAGCTGAAGGTTCATAAGAGGAACTATCCGACACACGATTTAGAGTTGGCAGCTGTAGTATTTGTTCTGAAGTTATGGAGGCATTACTTGTACGGGTCAAGATTTGAGGTTTTCAGTGACCATAAAAGTTTAAAGTATTTGTTTGACCAGAAAGAGCTGAATATGAGACAGAGGAGATGGTTAGAGTTTCTGAAGGATTATGACTTTGGTTTGAATTACCATCCGGGTAAAGCAAACGTAGTGGCTGATGCATTGAGCCGGAAATCATTGCATATGTCTATGTTAATGGTTAAGGAATTGGATTTGATTGAGCAGTTTAGAGACTTGAGTTTGGTGTGTGAGAGTACTCGCAATAGTGTTAAATTGGGAATGTTGAAGTTAACGAGTGGTATTCTGGATGAGATTATTGAAGGTCAAAAATCCGATGTGCTTTTGGTTGATAAGTTGACTCTAGTGAATCAAGGTCAAGCTGGTGAATTCAAAGTTGATGAGAATGGTGTTTTGAAATTTGGTAATCGGGTATGCATTCCGGATGTTACCGAACTTAAGAAGAGTATTCTTGAGGAAGGACATCGTAGTAGCCTGAGTATTCATCCTGGAGCTACGAAGATGTATCATGATTAGAAAAAGTTATTTTGGTCGCCGGGAATGAAAAGAGAAATTGCAAGTTTTGTTTATTCTTGTTTGACTTGTCAGAAGTCAAAGATTGAGCATCAGAAGTCGTCTGGGCTAATGCAACCGTTGGCTATTCCAGAGTGGAAATGGGATAGTATCAGTATGGATTTTGTTTCTGGTTTACCGAGGACAATTAAGAATTTTGAAGCTATTTGGGTGATTGTTGACAGATTGACAAAATCGGCTCATTTCATTCCGATCAGAATGGATTATCCGTTAGAGAGATTAGCTGAGTTGTATATTGAGAAAATTGTAAGTTTGCATGGTATTCCGTCGAGTATTGTTTTGGACAGAGATCCTAGATTTACATCGAAGTTCTGGGAAGGTTTGCAGAGGGCTTTGGGAACTAAGCTGAGATTGAGTTCTGCATATCATCCGCAAACTGATGGTCAGACTGAGAGGACGATTCAGTCACTGGAGGATCTTTTGAGGGCTTGTGTTTTGGAAAAGGGAGGTGCTTGGGATTGTTATTTACCTTTGATTGAGTTTACCTACAACAATAGTTTTCACTCGAGCATTGGTATGGCGCCGTTTGAAGCTTTGTATGGTAGGAGATGTCGGACACCTTTATGTTGGTATGAGTCCGGTGAGAGTGTTGTGGTTGGACCGGAGATTGTTCAACAAACTACGGAAAAGATTAAGATGATTCAGGAAAAGATGAGGATTGCTCAGAGTCGTCAGAAGAGTTATCACGACAAGAGAAGGAAGTCACTTGAGTTTCAAGAGGGAGATCATGTGTTTCTTCGTGTCACTCCGATAACTGGGGTTGGTCGAGCTTTGAAGTCGAAGAAGTTGACACCTCGATTTATTGGTCCTTATCAGATTTTGGAGAGGATAGGAGAGGTAGCCTATCGTATCGCTTTACCGCCGTCACTTGCGAATTTGCATGAGGTTTTTCATGTGTCTCAGTTGAGGAGGTACATTCATGATCCGTCACATGTGGTCCAAGTAGATGATGTCCAGGTGAGAGATAACCTGACTGTTGAAACATCACCTATGAGGATTGAGGATCGAGAGTTGAAGCAGTTGCGGGGTAAAGAGATTGCTTTGGTGAAGGTAGCTTGGGGAGGACCAGCAGGTGGCAATGTGACTTGGGAACTTGAGAGTCAGATGAAGGAGTCCTATCCAGAGTTATTCGCTTGAGGTATGTTTTCGAGGACGAAAACCCTTTTAGTGGGGGAGAGTTGTAACACCCCGATAAAAATAAGATAATTATTTAATTTAAGTTAATATTATATTTATTAATTTAATTAAGTAATTAGAATTTTCGGATTATTATTATTATTATTGGAATAATAATTATTGGAAAATATATAAGTTGGAAATAAGGAAAAAGAGTTTCATTTTTTTTTGGTAAAAAGAGTTTCACGTGAAAACAGAGAAGCGGCTCAAAAAGAGGAAAAGGGCAAAGAGGCAGAGCAAGAGGAAGAAGGTTGGAGAAGAGAAGAGCTTGAGGCTAAAGGATTGCCGGATTAACTCAGGTAAGGGGGGTTTATCATCGTTTAATGGGTATTTTGGGATAACATGTAGTGGGTAGTGATAAACCATAGATTTGACTCTGATTAGAATGATGTATGCTGAAAAATTGTGAAATATTGGATGAACAAAATACGGGTTTTTAATTGGAGAAATTCGTAGGAATTAGATGTGATAACGGTAGGAATTGTGAAATCGAATAGGGTATGATTCGTGTTAGATGATATGAACGATTACTGTGAAAAATTGGATTGTAGGAGGTTGGATCTGAGGAATCTCGTGGTAGAGAAAACCATAGCAGATCTGGAAATTCTGGTTTCTGGTCATACGCGTATGGCACTAGGCAATACGCGTATGAGATGGCCTGGTACGCGTATGGCACTAGGCATTACGCGTATGGATGAAGAAGATGATGATTTTAACGTAGTTTTGTCTCTGTTGGTACGCGTATGAGGATGTTGTACGCGTAGCATACGCGTATGAGGCGGGCAATACGCGTATGGGATTGGCTGAGAAGTGGGCCATACGCGTATGGGACTAGGCAGTACGCGTATGGGCAGGATTGTGATTTTTCTGTGCTGTTGTTGTGCAGTTTTTGGTTGTTCAGCTGAGTAATGTAATTTAGCTGATGTATGATAGAGTAGGGATCATTTCCCGTTGTTTGAGCAGTATAGGTAGTAGTAGAGTGTGCTAATGCTGTAATTGATTATGTGGTATGACATGATATGATTATGTGGTAAATATGTTGATGATGTATGATGGTATGCATAATGTTGTGAATGTGTATATCATGTATGAAATTATGAATGGACTGTTTATGGCTTAGAGAGTGAGCATATGTCCATTGTGAATGATTATTGATGTTTACATGACTAAGTGATTTAGCTTGCATATTGTGGCCTTTATGGTGGTAGCTAATTCCCATGGTGAGGAATTAGTGAGTTAGTATTGTGGATTGTTGTTGATGTTTGCATGCTAGGTGATTAGCGTGCATATCATAGCCCTTGGGGTGGTAGCTAATTCCCATGGTGAGGAATTAGTGAGTGAGTCACTAGGTCTCAAATGAGTGGGACTAGTGAGCTTGGTAGCCGTATCTGGATTTGATCGGTGAGGTTGAACTATATGTTCACGAATAGTCGGTACCGCATGCATGGAGTCTCATTGCATAATGTATGTATGTATGGCGTATAATATGAATGGATGTATTCCAATATTATACGTGTGTTTTATGGTTGTGTTGAGTTTGAGTATGATGATGATGATGATTATGAGTTGATATTGCCGTTGCTGAATATGTGTGATCTGATTAGGGTGATGATATGTGTTAAATTACTCAGCATTACATGATATTTTATAATGCTTATTATATCGATTGAGGAACTCACCCTTACAACTATTTTTCAGGTAACGAGCAGTGATTGAGTAAAAGCTAGTCCTTGGAGTCTAGTGTAGTTCCTTAGTGGGTCATGCTCTGGTAGATGTAACATCGGGACGGGATGTTTTACCTTATTTTCATTGTTGGTTGTTGAATGATCTTACCTGTAATGTGTTACATGGTTTGCATGTTGTTGTTAATTTCTATCCGCTGCGAATTATGCAAATGTTTATTTTGATAAATAAATGAGTATGACCAGATATTTTGGAACACGGTGTGAAGTGTCAAGTGTGACACCCTTAATTGCATATCTACTCTGATTTATATATTGTTATTTTAATTAAATTTTGGGGTATTTTAGAAGGGTGTTACAGTTACCGTCTTCCAGCTTCTTCTTTGCTTCTCCCAGTAAGAAACTCAGATGAAAACCACTAATCTCTCCCTTCTGACACATGTTAGCCTTCCAGACTGATTCCTCCAAATATGTGGCTGAAGCAACCATGCTGAGATCGGGCAGAAACTCAGAACTGTAGAACAATAACTGTGACCTGATAGGAACTCTGAGAAAACTGGCAATCTCCTCCAGAGTAGGGACCAAAATATAATCCGGGAAACTGAAACATCTCAGTGGAGGGTCATAGAACTGTAGCAGTGTGAATAGGGCGTCATGTTGATCTTTGGAAAGAACCGTGACGAAAATTAGAATCAGACCGTAATCCTCTCGGAATCCTTCTAGAGAACCAGGATCCATTAACTGCATCAACTGTTGGATGGGCTCCAGACAGACCACCGGAAACTTGTAGGCGACAAGTCTCTTTCTGCCAATATCCATCTTAAGAGAACCAGAAAAACTCCGACTGGAATGAAGAAGAAGATGTAAACCCCCTTGAAATGGATAAACATGTGTTAAATGATATGAATGCAAATGATGTGATGATGTCAATGCAATGCAGTGGCATGTCAATCAGGGTTGCTGTATCTGCTTGAACATCTGTCGGGTTACACTGTCTGAAGAGAAAACCACTGAGGAATATAATACAAGATCAAAGCTCTGCTCAAGAAAACCGGGTTGGTTGGAGGTTAAGGTTTCCTGAATTTAGCCCGCCCCTCACTAGTAGGTTCTAAGAACAGAAGTTCGTCAACTTCAGCCCTTCAGTCGCGAATAATACGTTTACCACTGAAGGTTTGGCATTATTACGGGATAAAAGACCTCCACTGACTCTCCTCAACAGGACATCCTAAAGCAAGTTCCCAGTCTCGGGGTCCTCGGATTGATCGGCGAGAATGCGCCCACCAGAGCTAATATAATCACGTCTTAGAGGAGAGGCCTCAACTGAGTTCTCAGGAAATGGTCACCAGAGTCGACGATTTCTAAAGGAACATCATGTCGTTACGGAACATCCGTAGGACATAATATATCCAAAAGAAACCTCGTCTGGGTGTGGTTCTTCACGAACGACTTAACGTAGCAACATGCCACGCAAGCCTCATGATCATCCACTCTAAAACATGTGTGTACACTCAAGCCTGGGTAATGGGCTTATCTCTCGTAGAACATCCCATCCCAACAAACAAACAACAGCTCCAACAGATACAGCAGATGAATGCAAGCAAGTAAGTAAATAAATGTACAAAAGCATGAACACCCAATAAACAAGAAAATCACACAAGCTAGGAGGGACTCGCTTAGGGAAGATGGACTAGCAAGAGGTCAACTTCTTGGTCCCCAGCAGAGTCGCCAGCTGTCGCAACCTGAAAAATATAGTGCGCGAAAAAAACAACCGGCGAAAGAAAAAAGACAGAAGAGTCGCCACCGTGCGTTATTCATCCCAAAGGAGGGAAAGGAAACGCTCGAAGTAAACCTGAAAAAGGAAAGGACAAGACGGGGTCTCGCAACCAAATCTTGGGTTCGGGAGTCGGTTATGCGAATGGGAGGGTATTAGCACCCCTACGCATCCATAGTACTCTACGGGATCCACTTTTGTGGTTTTTGTCTAAAGGGTGTGAGTTTACCTAATGTGTTTATTTACTAAAAAAGTTAAGAGAAATGACTCGTGCGGATGTCGCATCCACTGCATACGTATCTCATCTGAATATGAGAATCAGAGTCTTCGTAGCTCGGCTGACCTATGGGTTGGGGAATGTGTGCTCGCTAAGACATCGCGTCTTATGCCTACGTATCTCATCTGGAATGAGAATCAGAGCAAGCCGTAGTTCGGCTAACTGCGGGGTTATGGATTGGGTTTTGGACGAACAACGTTACTACGCAATCTATCGGATGCTCGACCTTTGGAGACTTACTCGCCTGTAGTAGAAGGAGATAACGTGTTGCTTTGGGTTTTAGGGTTTGTTTGCGTTGTAGGAACGCGCATGCAAAAAGGAAGTCCTAGGCGAAGGAACAGTGCTACCTTAATTGGCAAGCAGACGGGAGACTATCCGAAGCCTCGTGCCCCACGGGGGAACAATCACACCACACAAAACATGTATCTTAGAGTAAAATGCCACCAAGGGGCTCAAACATTGCCTCCTATCGAGGTCTTCCAGCTAAGAAAGCGATAAAGTACGAGAAAGGGAAAAAATTACCACACGGATAAAGATCCGAAGTTACAGCAATTAAAGGATTAACAACCCTGAGATCTCTCCAGCTAGACCATCAAAGAAAATCAGTCAATACGATTAATCAGGATAAACCTCCGGATGGTATCCCTGCACGAGTATGTGAGCCCTCACGAAAACTCAACAGAAAGGTTATACAAACAAGGTGAAATCCATGGAAAACAATGCCATGGCAACACAAAGACAGGTTAGAGAAACAAAATAGGGTAACCAAGAGTTGCCCCTAAATTAAAATGTAACCACATGAATAATTCCATCAAATTTCACAAAAAGCTCACAAAAAGCAATCAAGGGTAGGAGGCCTAAACCTCTTGTCAAACACATGCATCAAAAGGGTATCAAATTCACCCATAATACCTCATACATTTAGAGCATTCAAATTAAAGGCATAAAGATGATGGATATATGGCAAACCTGATTGGAGAGATTGATTAAGACTGAATGGTACGGCCGGATCTGCAAAGTAATACTAGGGTTTGTGTGAGGCGGAGTGAACTTCTCAGGGCTACCTGAAGGTCACTGCAGAGTAGTTCCTAGGTTTCGTTCTCTCAAAATCTTTCTCCAGTGAATCTCCCAGTGTAACTCCAAGTGTTTTCCTCTACTGAAACTTCAGTATTTATAGACTGATTTTCGTGGGTAGTGGGCTCAAATGAGGGAGACCCAAGTCCAAAATAATTTGTTATATTTTATTTATTTATTTAATTAATTTTATTTATTTATTTATTTTTAACTTTTTTTTTTCGATTTTTTTTCTTTTTTTTTTTTTTTTTTTTTTTTAAGGAAAAATGAAGGGTAAATTTTAGGGTATTACACTTGGCTGACCACTTGTCACATCAACCAATTGAGGATTATCAGTCAATTCAGTATGACTTCCCTGATGAGGAGATTCTGTATTTGAAAATGAAAGATTGCGATGAGCCTACGCTCGATGTAGAGCCAGAACCTGGTGCCCGATGGAGCATGGTATTTGGTGGCGCTGTAAATCAATATGGAAATGGTATTGGTGCAGTGATTATTACTCCTCAGGGCACACATTTTCCTTTTACAGCAAGGCTAAATTTCAAATTCACGAATAATATGGCGGAGTATGAGGCCTGCATTATGGGACTAGAAGAGTGTATTGATCTTAGGATCAAGCATCTTGATGTTTATGGTGATTCGACCCTTGTTGTTAATCAGATTAAGGGTGAATGGGAGACGAATCAGCCTGGCCTCATCCCATATAGAGATTATGCAAGGAGGATTTCAACTTTCTTTACTGTGGTGAAGTTCTAGAATGAAGTCCCCAATATCACTCTGATGCGCTTGGATAGACCAGCTCATGTGTTTGTAGTCGAGGAGGTGAAAGATGATAAGCCATGATATTATGACATCAAATGTTTTCTTCAAAGTCATATTTACCCGCCTGGGGCATCTGTTAAAGATAGGAAGACTTTGAGAAGATTATCTGGCAGTTTCTACCTCAATGGCGATGTGCATTATAAGATAAATTTTGACATGGTTCTGCTCAGATGCGTGGACAGACACGAAGCAGACCTGTTGATGAATGAAGTCCATGAGGGTTCATTTGGTACTCATTCCAATGGACATGCCATGGCAAAGAAGATGTTTAGAGCAGGCTACTATTGGCTGACAATGGAGTCTGACTGCTGCAAATATGTGAAGAAATGCCACAAGTGTCAGATTTACGCGGATAAGATTCATATTCCCCTGACACTTCTGAATATGATTTCCTCACCATGGCCTTTCTCCATGTGGGGAATTGACATGATTGGCATGATAGAACCGAAAGCGTCCGACGGTCACAGGTTTATTTTCGTAGCTATTGATTACTTCACCAAGTGGGTTGAAGCGGCATCATATGCAAATGTGACCAGGAAGGTGGTTGTGAAGTTTATCAAGAATCAACTCATATGCCGTTATGGTGTGCCAGATAAGATCATTACTGATAATGGATCTAACTTGAACAACAAGATGATGAAAGAGCTTTATAGCGAGTTCAAGATTTCACATCATAATTCTTCTCCTTATAGACCCAAGATGAATGGGGCAGTTGAAGCTGCTAATAAGAACATCAAGAAGATTGTCCAGAAGATGGTTGTTACGTACAAAGATTGGCATGAGATGCTGCCATTTGCTCTGCATGGTTATCGTACATGTGTCCGCATTTCAACAGGGGCAACCCCTTTCCCCCTTGTGTATGGCATGGAGGCTGTGCTCCCAGTAGAGGTGGAGATCCCATCAATGAGATTCTTGATGGAAGCCAAGTTGATTGATGCTGAATGGGTTCAGAGTTGTTATGACCCGTTGAATTTGATAGAAGAGAAGAGATTGACTGCCATGTGCCATGGTCAGTTATATCAGCAAAGGATGAAGAAAGCCTTTGATAAGAAGGTCAAACTTCGTGTGTTCCGAGAAGGTGACCTTGTGCTCAAGAAAGTTTTGTCTTTCGCGCCCGATTCCAGGGGCAAGTTGACTCCAAACTATGAAGGTCCATATGTTGTTAAGAGAGCCTTTTCAGGCGGTGCTTTGATACTTACAACTATGGATGTGGAGGATTTCACTCATCCTGTGAATTCAGATGCAGTCAAGAAATACTTTGCCTAAAAGAAAAACATAATAGTTCGCTAAGTTGAAAACCCGAAAGGGCGGCTTAGGCAAAAATGAGCGTCTCGGTGGATAGGAAACCCGAAAGAGCGATCCAGGCAAAAGTTAGAGACATGAAAAAATGAATATATATCCCGCTAGATTGAGTACCTCACCATAGGGCAATCTAGGCAAAAATTAGGGATTTGGCAAGTAACTGCATCCTGACAAGACTTTGTTCTACAAGCCGTCTTCTGTCAAAGAATTTCGCTCAGTCATCATCAACCGAAGCTTCAAATACATCGGATTCAGAGTTGGTGGAGAAATGGTCATTATGTTCAATGTATCCCTTTTCCAATATATATCACCAATTTCAAATTTGTAAAGATCCATGGAGTCTTGCCATTTGCAGACTAACATTCCATCAAATAAATTTGAGCCTTTATCCAATTCTGTGCACTCTTACTTGTTTCGGCTCAACAAATGTTTGCATGTTTTAATTGATAAATATCATTGCTTTAAATAAATAAAGTTTTCATAAATTGTTTTTAAATAAAGTGAACATTCACAATGACAAAAAGGATAATTGGGACGTCTTCAGTGCTCTCCCAAGGATAGTATGATCTCCAAAAGGGTAAGACATTTGTTCACATTCCTAGCATACTTGTATCCTCTTCATTATGTTTTAGGTTGTCTCCTCCGCGAGCACAGAAGAAGATTATGCATCACCAAAGTCCCTAGAGAGTCTGGAACTTTGGTCTCATTTTGTTTGGAGGGGTATATCTCTAACATCCTACCAATAGAGTTTCATCCATCCTCTGGATAACTTCCCCAATAGAGTTGTTTCTACGATGGATCTTATCCGTGTTTAGCTCCCCAACCAAGACTTTTCCTGATTTCAGTTTGGCGTTGGAACTTCTGAGGAAGATGTGTTGATCCCTTCCCCAGCGGAGTGGCTGGTTCTCCTCCTCCTTAGCAAAGATATTTCCTTCCGTGTTCAGAAGTGAGTATTGTTAGATGTGCTTCTGTTTGGTGGATTTCCCCCATATAATTCTCCATCATTTCCTGATAAGATCCTCGGTAGATTTCTTCTCGACTTGATCTTATCCTTAGCTCTGCGTTCTATTGGAAGATCCACAGCTTTGGTGATTGTGATCCCTTGCTTGTCCCCAACAGCGTTCTCTGATCCCCGATGATCGTCTGCTTGTTCCCCTGGCAGTAGTCTTTGTTCACGGCAGTGACTCTATTTGATTCTCAGCATTGGTTTTTGTTCCCCTGCAGAGATCAGTTTTTCCTGGTATCTGTTGCCCCCACCAGATTGGAAGTTTCCCTAGTGGGCCTAGCTTTCTCTTTTGAGATGTAGTACCGGATGTTTGTCCATTGATTCTTGGACATGGTTGTGTTAGATATGTATGTTTGTCAGCATCAATCATACATAAACCACACATATACATGCATAATTATAACATTCATATATTCATGTTGCATTCCTTGCCATATATCTTTGTTCGTTGTCTCCTGCTATTTGGTGGTATATATTTCCCCAAGCAGATGTTTGTGTCTGATCTCTCATTTTAGAGTCAGCCCTATAGGCAGAAAGTGTCTACCCTTTCTACCATATTCCCCACTGAGTTATGTCCTCGTGGATGATGATTATTTTAGTTTCCTCCCAAAACTTGTATTCGGATGGAATTACTCCCCTAAGTTATATCCTCATTGGGTTGAGTCTTGTTTCGTTGTGTCTCTCTAGTTCGTTCCTAGATTGACTACTCTTGTTATTTCCCCTGCGCTCCCCGTAGTTTGGATGAATGATTACTCAGTAACAAGTAATTATCCATCTTTGATTTTGTTCATCCTAACCGATGACGGTTACTCTCTTCTGTGGTTTTTTACCTAGTATCCGGTAGATGTAATCCCCTATTTGTTGTTTATCTTTATCCAATATTCAGTATTTACATCCCTTCGTTTTGAGTATATCTCCCGGTAACCGATGATATATCTCCCAGGTCATTGCTTTGATAAAGCAATGTATCCCCAACGAGTCATCTTTAATTTACCCTTGATTCGGTAATGATTGTTTCTCCTCTTTGATTGGTCATCATTATATACCCAGTATTCGGTATCCCAATGTTCTTTCTTTTCAGTCGATTTATCCTTTATTAACCCAGTTGTTGCATTACCCGAAAAACCGGCGGGAAAAGACACAGAGCCTCCACCATGCGTTATTTATCCCAAAGGAGGGAAAGGAAACGCTCGAAGTAAACCTGGAAAGGAATGGTCTCACGACCAGAGATCGATAGGATCGGGAGTCGATTATGCGAAGGGAAGGTATTAGCACCCCTACGCATCCGTCGTACTCGACGGGATCCACGCTCAAAAAGAATAGAAGAAAGGTTGCTAAATAACTGCTCAAAAGAATGCACGCACACTGGAAGGAAACAACACAGATGGAAGACGGAAGAAGGACTCGGCAGGATGTCGCATCCTGGGCCTACATAGTTTGTCATGGACAAACATCAGAGTTAACGTAGTTCGGGGACAGGGGAAATGTGCTCGCTAGGATATCGCATCCTATGCATACGTATCTTCTCTAACCAGAGAAAGAATCAGAGTACTCGTAGCTCGGCTAACGCACGCCAGACAAAACACAAGTGGAAACCGACTGCCAATCGCTGGACTTATGTCAGACTCCGAACAGACAACACACACAGGAAACCGACTGCCAATCGCTGGACTTACATCAGACTCCAAACACACAAAAGGGTTGAAAAAGAAAAAGGGCGCCCGGAGAGATCAGCTCATCTCCTGCCTACGTACCTCATCTAGTATGAGGATCAGGGCGACATAGTTCCCCTTAACAGGGAAAGAACTTCTATCCTAACCAGAGACAAGGGAGATAACAAGCTACTAGGGAGACTACGACTCGAGCCTAGAAGTTGTCATGCATACGATCCCTATGTTGAGGTCTCTATCCTAACTTGCACAGGAAGCAAGCTATCCTAAACAGCACATCATCAAACACAAGCACACACGCTATATGCAAACAAATGGCTCATACAAGGCAAGGCTTTAGTCAAGGGGTCATATCAACCTCGACAAACAAGCCAACTGGAATGGGGTGTTTTTAGCTCTTAACCCTAACATTGAGAGTTAGGGTGAAGCAGATGAAATGGGAAGTGAGGGTGAGACCTCACAGCTCTTATCCCTGGCCTGGGAGAGCTTGAATTAAATAGAAAATGTGGGAGTTCAGAATGAAGGAACTCTTCTCCACAAATGACTGACACAACAAGATCTTGGGTTTTTTATTCAAGATGCATCAACACATGGTGTGAGCAAAGTGAATGACACAACTGAATAGCAGGGGATGGATTGCACATCCCTTTTGTCTATAAATTGCCTCTTAAAAGGACTTTACCTGCTTGGCACAAAATTAAACAAGCACAAACATTACCTCTTAAGGAGGGCTTCAGACAGGTGCCTGCCAACATAACATGACAGGTCTTCCAGACTACATGAAGTTAGAGGTCATTACCTAAGTGGTATGCCAACCACAAGCAAAGCAAAGCAAAGTTCAAATGAACTTAAAGCAACCTAGGTACCTGTGGAAACAACTAAACCAATCAGTACAGAATTCAGACAAACAGACAACAGTCAATATCAAACAGACAATCAAAGATGCACAATGAGTAAGCCATAAGGCAAACACTCAAGTGAACTATCATCAAAGCCTACAAAACAAACAAATGTCAGCCAACAATAACAAATGACCAAGCTTAAATGAAGGGAGCAACATCAATCATGGAGATGCATACTTGAACCTGAAATTCACAACTCAAAATGTAAGTCCAAACCACTAGGTCAAAGCCTAGGGTCAAAAGTGAATCAAAAAGCCAAAACAGAACTTGATATTCAACATGAATCATATTTAATCAACCAAGAACAAGTCCTAAAAAGGAGCAAATTGAAAGCATTAGGCAAATCCATGTGGTGAGCAAGAGAAGTCAAAGGCACATTTAGGGCATACATTTGGACATTGAGAATAAAAATTCCAAATCAAAACAGAAATGATTCAAATGATTCTGGAAACATTCATGAGCATTCAACACATCCAACATGATCAACATACAAAAAATCAGAATCAACAAAGATCATTTGGCATGGAAATTAAATTGTACAAGTTGATCAACCAAATGTGTGACACAAATTGGCACACCATGCAAACATGTGCATAAAATAGAAATGGTAAATGGGAAAAATACCAAACCAAGCCTAAAAGATCCAGCAATGAGTCTATAATCATCATGTAAAATTTCATGTCCATTGGATTAAAATCAAGCATTTCACAATAGAAAGAGCAAGGCAAGGTCACAAATGTACACATGTTCACATATTCTAACACAAATATAAATCCTGCCATGCAAAACTTCTGAATTTAACATCGTTAAATTCTAGACAACCTAAGGATCAAGTAGCAAAAAACCAGGCATTTTTTGGATCATTTTTCAATTTGTTATGCATTTTCTAAGTTGGAAGAAAAATGAAAAAATCAAAAGAAGCATGTATGTGAAATATGGAGGGAAAACATAAAATGATGAAAACATTTGAAAATAATGCATGCGCCAGGAATCGATCCGTGTCAACATTCAAAAATGAGCGCGCGCTAAGTACAAAATGACACCGTTTCGCAAAAACCCTAGCCAGAACCCAGAGTCGACGCAAGACCGTCGCTAGGTCGACGCAAGGATGAAGATCTTCATCTTCTTCACGAAGAAGAAGATGAACAATAGCATGAACTTCAAGCCAATTTCCAGAATTTTCCAGAAAATCACAAATCATACATCATTTTAAAGCTCTTTCCATGGAGAACATAGATCAATTAACA
Organism: Lathyrus oleraceus; assembly: GCF_024323335.1. Lineage (NCBI taxonomy): Eukaryota > Viridiplantae > Streptophyta > Magnoliopsida > Fabales > Fabaceae > Lathyrus > Lathyrus oleraceus. Next base: position 420,472,023 of record NC_066581.1, read on the forward strand.
TCTAAGCACAAATCATCAAGAATAGATAGAATCGAGCAAAATCATTTCAACATGTCAAACTTCAATCACACATATCTCATGTTATAGTGCATCATTTCACATGATTTTTTCACCAGAATTATCAGCAAACCTAGATCTACAAGAATATGTGCTTAAATTTGAGAATCAAGAGATTCGAAAACTGAACCTCTTGAAGAGCAGATCTTGAATTCGCACGATCTACAGCTTGTAATGATCCAAATCCAGTCCAGAATGCTTGTGATGATGTCTGATGAAGTAAAGGAAGCTTGAAAACGTGTAGATCTAACTTAATTCTGAATTTCCATCTTTGAGTTTTTGAGCTTCAACTGCTTGGTTCTTGCACGAATTCTTCAAACAAACACTTGATTCACACTCTATTCAACTCACTGATCATGAATCTTCAACAAAAACAAGGTGTTATGTTGAAGAAATTTGAATTTTGATTTGAAAAATTTTTTGGAGGGAGATGAAAACTAGATCTAGAAATGGTGAATTTTGATTAACCTCTCCCAAATTCTGTTAGATTAGAGTATTTATATGAAGTCCTAATCAACTTAGTAATCCATAATTAGTTTGGTTAATGAAAATAAGTTGTTTTGTAAAAAATCAAAATTGCATGGTGCATGTAGTAAACCCACGTGAACAGTACCACTTCCTTCATCAAAGTCACTTAAAATCATCTTTTAAACACAATGGCAATGGTAGAAAGTCCATACAATGCACCATTTTTGAATTTTGCAATTTCCCTCCAAAAAAGGCATGGATTAACAAATGATCATGTGATGACAATTCATGCAATGTGATGGGGTATTTGGAAAGTATGAGTCAAGAGGAGAACAATGCAAGAAGAGCCACTCAATTTGGAGTCTTGGTTCAAAAGATATGGCCATTTGAAGTTTCAAGCACACTTTGCAATGGTTTCATCATAACTCTTTGACCATTCATCAGATGCTCATGATCTTGGACTTTTTGGAAATGGGAGAGAAAGATCTTCAACTTTCATGTTGGACAAAATTTCATTTGAAGCTTCTTTGATGTTGGAAATTTAAGTTGAAGTTGGTCCAAAAACTTGCCATTTTTGGAAACTTGAAATTACAGGTCACTTTCCATTTTTGGAAACTTTTGATCTGGCTTCAAAATCTTCAATGTAGACACTTGTCATGATGAATGAACCTCTTTTGGACATGAACGAAGTGTCTCAAACCATTTCTCCACTTCCTAGCCCTCAGTTGACTTGCAGTTGACTTTTATGGGCCCCAGATGACCTGAAACTGCACTGTGGACTTTGAGCCTTCAACACTTGGCCAAATTGCATCCAAATGAACCTTGGGTCATGTAAGCTCTCTAGAACAACAATAGGGCCTTTATCTCATGGAAAAACCCTTGCTATCTTGCACAGATGAATCCTCCTAACCAGTTTTGACTGATGAAATGCAATGTACTATGCCATGTTAATGCAATGTTAATGACCTAAAAATGAAATGAATGTACAAATGGGAGGTGCAAATTTGAGGTGCTACAGCTGCCCCTATTCAATCAACTGGGAACCTGAACGGATGAGAGCAACGGATGTCAGAACTTCAAGGTACACAGGGATTGAATACCAAAGAACCGTAAAAATTTGCACTCTGCGGTGGATGATCAAAGAAAAGAATGTTCACCAATGGCAGCTTCCACTGGGTATTTGGATTTTTATCACTGGACCAGACAAGACGTTAACCGATGACTCCACTAGGGATTTTGACTTTTATCAGAAAAAGGAACCACGACCAGACATCGAAAGATGATGAATGGGAAGAGAAATCACGACTAGACGCCAAAGGACGAATAGGAAAGGCTCAACCAGACATCAACAGATGAATGGGAAAAACGCGACGTTTACCGACACCAACGGAGAGGTGACCAGACAACAATCGGATGAATGGAAAAAGATACAACCAGACGTCAACGGACGAATGGGAAAAACTCGACGTTTATCGACACCAACGGAGAGGTGACCAGACATCAACGGATGAATGGGAAGACTCACCCATACGTCAACGGACGAATGGGAGAAACTCGACGTTTATTGACACCAACGGAGAGGTGACCAGACATCAACGGATGAATGGGAAGACTCAACCATACGTCAACGGACGAATGGGAGAAACTCGACGTTTACCGACACCAACGGAAAGGTGACCAGACATCAACGGATGAATGGGAAGACTCAACCATACGTCAACAGAAGAATGGGAGAAACTCGACGTTTATCGACACCAACGGAGAGGTGACCAGACATCAACGGATGAATGGGAAGACTCAACCATACGTCAACGGACAAATGGGAGAAACTCGACGTTTACCGACACCAACGAAGAGGTGACCAGACATCAACGGATGAATGGGAAGACTCAACCATACGTCAACGGACGAATGGGAGAAACTCGACGTTTACCGACACCAACGGAGAGGTGACCTGACATCAACGGATGAATGGGAAGACTCAACCATACGTCAACAGACGAATGGGAGAAACTCGACGTTTACCGACACCAACGGAGAGGTGACCAGACATCAACGGATGAATGGGAAGACTCAACCATACTTCAATGGGCGAATGGGAGAAAGGATGCTACGAACATCGAAAGATGATGTCTACAGACACCAAAAAGGAAGGTTCCACACGGGGATCAACACGACACTTACCGGTATCACAAGGATGACATCTACATATGTCGAGACAAGGCCAAACACTTGTCGGGGACTACGCTGGGGAATCAAGCTTTCCCTTCATCAGCGGGTGAGGAAATAAACCTCTCTGGGGATTATCAAACCCTGAATGTTGTCAGTAGCAACTGTAGCAGATGTGCCATAAAGATTGTTGAACAATAATCCGTCTCTAGTGGGGATATGATCTGATCCGGTTTAAGACATGTATGCATATGTTTGAATTTTTCTATGGCGTAATGCTCCATGTTGAATGGAAATGCTACGCTATTTGAGGATGCAATGATTACTACATGCAAGATGCAAATGAAGAAAACTCCTGTTGGGGAAGAAATTATCGCTTCGCTGAGCACACAATTCTGATTATATTCTCCAACTCTGTGGGGAGACACACTGCTGGGGTGCTTAGCTGATCTGATACTCTGGGGACGGCAGAGAAACCAAGTCGACTGGGGAGACCCTGTCTGGGGAACACACCAACTTCTTAACCGTGCTGGGAACTAGCATTGCTGCTGGAGAAAAGATAAATCCCACCGGGGACAACTTTCACTGATCCAATCCACTTGAGGACTCCGTTAGGGGAAACAACCAATGCTCACCTCTACTGGGGATAACTGCCCACCCCTGAGCAGGAGAAACTCTACTAGGGACAATTTTCACCGAACCTGGTCCACGTGGGGATTTTGCTGGGAAAGCATTCACAACCCTACTGGGGAAAGGCGCTCACAACCCTGCTGGGGAAACTGCAAACTCGACGCTGCTGGGGATTACAGTACTTCGGACCCGACCGCTGAGGAACAAACTACCACGGACACCTCCGCTAGGGGATATGGCAACCTTCAGACTCAGTGGGGATTAACCATCTTTAGACTAGCTGGGGATAAATCAACTTTCCAACCTGCTGGGGAAGAACAGTTCTTAAAAGTTTCCAGACTTGCTGGGGAAACGTCCACTTTCAAACCTGCTGGGGAAACATCCTCAACCCTGCTGAGGAATCCCTGATCTTGAGTGCGCTGGGGAGACAAGTCCTGAACTTGCATTAGACAACCCAACCTCTCATACTACTGGACAGTGCTGAAATTTCTCTGAACAAACCGTGGCTTATCTATTTCAGCCAGGAATCAAAGATAATAACCTGCAAAACAGCGAGACATACATGCCCCAGGGGATTGCATGGACACGATACACCCAAGTGTACTCAACATTCAAAATGATTTTCAAATGTTTTATCTTTCTGCACGTTATTGTCTAGCCTTCATGTTTTTTATATGCAATGTTTATAAAAAATTCGGACGTTTTTTGCAAACAAAACAGTAAAATAAAAACAAGAGAGCAATTTATCTGAATAACGACTTTTATTGATTGAAAATGTGCCTGAAAAGGCAAATACATCAGGAAGCAATTCCTAGGAAGAGGTAATTGTGCACAAAAGGGAAAATCTATCCTATTGGCAATGTGAATACAGCATCCACTATTTTCCAATTCTGTTATGACTCACAGATTCTCAATTTCCTCCCGAATCCCTTGCTTTCTGAGAAGAATGATTGGACCGATCACATCCTTCGAGACTGTAGACACTGAAGCGCGATGAAGTACAGATAACTCAGACTGTAGTCTTCGCTTTAATCCCTCTTTTGGCTGGATCGCCCTTTCGGATTTTCAATCCACCGGGATACCCATTTTTTGCCTAAGCCGCCCTTGCGGGTTTTTGACTTACCGGGTGTACATATTTTTCATTCTTTTATCCCTAACTTTTGCCCGAACCTTTACCTTTTTTTTTTTGGTTCGCCGGGATGCCCTTTTTTGCCTGGACTTTTTTATTCTTTTCGTCTAGCGGGTCGATTTATACGAAGTATTTTTTGACTACATCTGAGTTAACAGGGGACGGAAAATCTTCACCATCCATAGTTGTAAGCATCAAGGCTCCACCGGAGAAGACCTTCTTAACAACGTATGGACCTTCATAATTAGGAGTCCGTTTGCCCCTGTTATCTGTACCGGGAGGAAGGATCCTCTTCAAAACCAAATCACCAGTCTGATAGCTTCGAGGACGCACTTTCTGATCAAAGGCTTTCTTCATCCTTCTCTGTAACAACTGCCCGTGGCACACAGCTGCTAACCGTCTCTCTTCGATAAGGCTTAACTCATTAAACCTTGTTCGAATCCACTCAGCTTCGTCTAGCTTGACATCCAACAAGACTCTCAGAGAAGGAATCTCCACTTCAACCGGTAGGACTGCTTCCATACCATACACAAGGGAGTAAGGGGTTGCCCCGGTCGACGTACGTACTGAAGTACGGTACCCATGCAAAGCGAAAGGCAGCATCTCGTGCCAATCCTTGTACGTCACGACCATCTTCTGCACAATCTTCTTGATATTCTTGTTTGCCGCCTCTATAGTACCATTTATCTTCGGTCTGTAAGGAGAAGAATTGTGATGTTCAATCTTGAAATCTTTACAAAGCTCCTTCATCATCTTGTTATTGAGATTCGAACCATTATCAGTAATGATTCTCTCGGGAACACCATAACGACAGATAATCTCCTTCTTAATGAATCGGGCAACCACTTGCTTGGTAACGTTAGCATAGGAAGCTGCTTCCACCCACTTGGTGAAGTAATCAATCGCAACCAGGATGAAGCGATGTCCATTAGAAGTAGTAGGCTCAATCTTCCCAATCATATCGATACCCCACATGGCGAACGGCCAAGGCAAATTCATGACATTCAGAGGGCTTGGTGGTACGTACACCTTATCAGCATAGATCTGACACTTATGGCATTTCCGAGCGTATTTGAAACAATCGGACTCCATAGTCATCCAGTAATAACCGGCTCTCAACAACTTCTTAGACATTGCATGACCACCAGCATGGGTACCGAACGATCCTTCATGCACTTCCTGCATCAACAGGCCTGCTTCGTGTCTTTCCACGCATCTGAGCAGAACCATGTCAAAGTTCCTCTTGTACAACACATCATCCTGATTCAAATAAAAGCTTCCAGCTGGCCTTCTCAGGGTCTTCTTGTCATTCTTTGACGCTCCTTCAGGATACTCCTGACTGTTGAGGAAATTCTTAATGTCAAAGTACCAAGGCTTTTCATCAACAACAGACTCGGCTGCAAACACATAGGCAGGCCTCTCGAGTCGATTCACAGCAACATGTGGCACATGATTCCACCAATGGACTTTGATCATCGAGGACAAAGTAGTCAGGGCATCGGCCATCTGATTTTCATCTCGGGGGACATGATATAACTTCACTTTTTTTAAGAAAGTCAGGATCCTTCTGGTGTAATCTCTGTAAGGAATCAAATGTGGCTGATGAGTATTCCAATCTCCATTGACTTGGTTAATCACTAGAGCGGAATCTCCATATACGTCCAGAGTTTTGATCCTTAGATCAATGGCTTCTTCAATCCCCATGATACAAGCGTCATACTCAGCCTCGTTGTTGGTTACGTCAAAAGTCAACCTGGCAGAAAAAGGTATGTGAGCACCTTTGGGATTAATGAGCGCTGCCCCAACACCGTTACCATTCACATTCACAGCCCCATCAAACATCAGTGTCCACTTGTCATCAGGATCCGGTCCTTCCTCAACGAGAGGCTCTTCACAGTCTTTCATCTTCAGATACATGATGTCTTCATCAGGGAATTCAAACATCATTGGCTTATAATCATCGATTGGTTTCTCGGCAAGGTAGTCTGACAGAATACTACCTTTGATGGCCTTCTGCGACGTGTACTGGATATCATACTCAGTCAAAATCATCTGCCAACGAGCCACACGTCCGGTGAGAGTCGGCTTCTCAAAGATGTACTTCACTGGATCCATCTTAGAAATCAACAAGGTAGTATGGTTCAACATATACTGCCTCAATCGGCGAGCAGCCCAGGCCAAAGCACAACAAGTTTTCTCGAGCTGCGAATAGCTTATTTCACAGTCGGTAAACTTTTTGCTAAGGTAGTATATGACATGCTCTTTTCGACCACACTCGTCATGCTGTCCCAATACACACGCCATCGAATTCTCAGTCACTGAAAGGTACATTATCAGAGGTCTCCCAGGAACTAGAGGTATAAGGATTGGAGGTTTCTGCAAATACTCTTTTATCTTATCAAAAGCTTTTTGACAGTCATTGTTCCACCTGATTGCTTGATTTTTCTTTAGCAATTTGAATATCGGTTCACACTTGGCAGTTAGGTGAGATACAAACTGTGTAATGTAGTTCAATCTCCCTAAAAACCCACGAACCTCTTTTTCTGTTCTTGGCTAAGGCATTTCTTGTATAGCTTTCACTTTCGCTGGATCAACCTCAATCCCTTTCTCACTGACAATGAAGCCTAACAGCTTACTGGATCTCACTCCAAAAGTACACTTGTTTGGATTCAGCCTCAGTTTGAATTTTCTCAGTCTTTCAAACAACTTCTGCAGGTTTACCAGATGCTCTTCTTCTGTCTGCGACTTCGCAATCATGTCATCCACGTACACTTCAATTTCTTTGTGCATCATGTCATGAAAGAGAGTCGTCATAGCCCTCTGATAGGTAGCACCGGCATTCTTCAGCCCAAATGGCATCACCTTATAGCAGAACATGCCCCAAGGTCTTTTCCATGTCTTCTGGCGCCATCTTAATCTGATTATAGCCAGAAAATCCATCCATGAAAGAGAAAACCGAGGATTGAGCAGTATTATCAACCAATACATCAATGTGAGGTAATGGGAAGTCATCTTTCAGACTGGCTCTATTTAAATCCCGGTAATCGACACACATCCTGACTTTACCATCCTTCTTTGGCACGGGAACGATGTTGGCCACCCAAGGGGGATAATTGGTCACGGCCAGGAAACCCGCATCCAACTGCTTCTGAACCTCTTCCTTGATCTTGACAGCTATATCAGGACTAGTTCTACGAAGCTTCTGCTTTACCGAAGGACAATCTTCTCTGAGAGGTAGCCTGTGCACCACAATGTCTGTATCCAACCCAGGCATATCTTGATACGACCAGGCGAATATCTCCACATATTCTCTCAGCATCTCAATCAGCCTTCTCTTGACATCTTCCTTCAAAGCAGCCCCAATATTGATCTCTCTTCTGGCGTCCTCAGTACCCACGTTGATAATCTCCAACTCCTCCTGATGAGGTTGGATGACCCTTTCCTCCTGCTTCAATAATCTGACCAGTTCTTTGGGGAGTTCACAATCTTCCTCACTCTCCTCTTCAGCTTGGTAGATGGGATTATTGAAATCATAGTGAGCCATAACAGAACTATTCATAGTGGAGTCCGTAAGATCGATTCTGCATGTTTAATGCTTTATTTTAGAAAAGAGTTCAAGAAAGTCACGAAAACAAAAAAACATTGCCATTTTTATTGTTTTGAAAAATGAAAAATAAAACAAAAAAAACACGGATCGCAAAATTTGTTTGCAAAACGTCCTTTATTAATGATATCATTGAAAACATGATGAGGCCCTACAATGAACCACTACGCCTTGGGCAGAACGTAGGGTTTTGTGCAAAATGAAAAAACAAAAGAAAATTACTCTGTTTGAAGAGTAACTTGGACCACTTCTTTGGCTGTCCAATTATTAACCATCTCCCCTGGAGCACACGAGCGCACCCAGTTGTCCACATCATAGTCACTGTCCCCGTCTTCACTAATGGCTGCAAAGACGTCACCATGATTCATCAGCCCAACGCTGGTGAAGGTACTCGGCCCTTTCTGATCTTGAACACCCTGCTCTGCCTGCAGAGGTTGATAGCCAATACAAAATTTGTCTTCTTTAACGGGTAAATCAACCATTTTGCCCCAGCCTACTGTCTTGCCAGAATTGACAACCTCCACAGCCTGTTTGTAGGATGCAATTGAGGCACTTGGCTTCTTCTGCTTGGCAAAAGCCACTCTCTTAATGGCAACGGTCTTAATGGCAAAAGTTACAATCTGACCGTTCCATACATAGTTCAGCTTTTGATGGAGAGTTGACGACACTGCTCCAGCCCCATGTATCCAGGGACGCCCCAATAAGCAACTATCTGCTGGCTGGATATCCATCACATAGAAGATAATATCAAATACCTCCGAGTCAATCTTCACTGGCAACGTGACTTCACCAAAAACAGACCGTTTGGATCCATCAAATGCACGAACAATGAGATCGCTTGGAGTGAGGACAACCCCTTCAACATCAATCTTTCTCAGAGTCTTCTTGGGCAACACATTCAACGAGGAGCCAGTATCCACCAACACATGTGACAATACTGCGCCTTTACACTCCATGGTGATATGCAGGGCTTTGTTATGGGTACGACCTTCAGGCGTCAAATCCAAGTCAGTGAACCCCAAACCATGCCTTGTGCTCACATTAGCAATAACACCCTCCAACTGGTTGACAGAAATCTCATGAGGCACGTAAGCCAGATTCAACATCTTCAGCAAGGCATTACGGTGTGCCTTAGAGCACAATAGCAATGAGAGGATAGAAATCTTGGACGGAGTTTGATTCAGCTGATCTACAATCTTGTAGTCACTCTTCTTAATAATCTTCATAAACTCCTCCACATCTTTCTCAAAGGACCCCTCAGGCGCCTCCTTCTGTACAGGTTCTTCATCAACAACAGCTTGCTTACCCTTTGCTTTGGAGAGAGCCTCAGCATTGCTATCTCTCAAAGTCTGCGGTGCAAACAGACGACCGCTTCTTGTAAAACCTCCTGGTCCCCCCACATTGTCCACCACCAGACCAACAATTATAGGAGCTCTACTTGGCAAACCAATGGTCACTGGAGCCTGATTCACCGGTCTGATTTGACTTTCCTCCCTTCTGTTACTACTGTAAGCGTTATCATACTTCCACGGAACGACCCTACTATTCTCAACATACCCTCTTCCAGAAGCAACAATAGTAGTGGGAGCACTGACAGTTACTGGTGCAGATATAGTCACAGGAGCACTGACAGTTACTGACACACGTCTGGAACCCTCAGACGGCTTGAAATAAATGGTGACAGTTGACACCACCCCACGTTCTTTCTCAGCCCGAGTAAACTGCAGACAACCCTCGTCAATCAGTCCCTGGATACCATTCCTCAACTTGTCACAACCGTTCTTTGAATTAACACAATCTGCACAACCCTTATCACAGCCCGGGAACACTCCCCCTTTCAACAGACGCTCTTTCACAACCAGCAATGACGTCTGAACCTCATCGACATCAACTATCAGATCCGCAGCTTCTCCACCTTCCACATTATTCACCCGGGGCCCACCATGTTGAGGCATAGGGTTGTTCACAACATTCGAAACAGGAGCAAAGTTGATTGTTTTGGCGTCAATCAGGTCCTGGACCTTATGATGAAAAGCCCGACAGTTCTCAATATGGTGCCCCGGTGCACCGGAATGAAAGTCACAGCGGACGTTGGCATCATACCCAGCAGGTATTTTCGTCAACGGAGCCATAGTACGCAATTCAACAAACCTCAACCTGAGCAGTTCGGGAAGCAACTCAGCATATGTCATAGGTAACGGGTCGAAACGACGATCCGGCATTCTCTGTCTCGGCTGAAATGGACGTTGTTGTTGTTGTGGTGGTGGTGGTCCTCTTTGCTTTTGCTGTTGTCGTGGTTGAGGTGTTGGGATAGTTACAGGAGCAACCAAGCGGTACTGGCCTCTGTTTTCATTTCTACGACTGTTCACGACATTAGTCTCACCCTCCCTCCTTCGGGGTACCCCAGAAAATGGCTTCTTTGAAGACGAAGAACCAGCATCCTGAATCTTTCCTGCTTTAATAAGGCTCTTTGTCCTCTCTCCACAGATAACAACATCAGAGAAACTACCGAACGGGCAGCTCCCCATACGGTCCATAAACACGCCTTGCAAAGTTCCAATAAACATATCGGTCAACTCCCTCTCCAGCATCGGAGGTTGCACTCTTGCAGCCAATTCACGCCATCTCTGGGCGTACTCCTTGAAACTCTCGCCTGATTTCTGACACAAGCTCTGTAACTGAGTTCGGCTCGGAGCCATATCCATATTATGCTTATATTGCCTCAAGAAGGCGTCACCCAGATCCCTCCAGCTTCTAATGGATTCCCTCTTCAGCTCCATGTACCAGTCCAAGGAAGCTCCAGACAAGCTGTCATGGAAAAAGTACATCCACATCTTTTCGTCGTCAGTGTATGCGGAGATTTTTCTGTAATAAGCCTGCACATGGGTGCGAGGACAAGAAGTACCATTGTATTTGTCAAAGGAAGGCGCTTTGAACTTGTAAGGAATTCTCAGCCCTTCAACCAAACCCATATTCGTCACGTCAAACCCCAAAGAGTTCTGACACTCCATGGCTCTGATCTTCTCAGCTAAGGCATCAACCCTTTTGTCCCTCTCTTCAATTCTTCCCACATCGTCTTCATCACTGAGCAGGGTGAACATATCTTCCTGCCTGTCAACCAACGGAGCAGGATGGCGAACCGGAGCACGGGTTGCTCTGACATTAACAGTCTCTGCAGCAAGAGGTTGTCCATTGATTCTGATACCCCTCAACTCATCACCCACAACATAATCATTGACGGGGATAGTGGTAGTAGCAGCATTGTCATTAATGGGGACACCCGCTTGTGAAGCACGGCTGGCAGGTGGAATCACAGCTTCCTGTCTCTGGGCTAAGGCACGCAGCTCCTCTTGCCCTTGAACGACCCCTTGCATCATGGTCATGAATTGGGCCATGTTAGCCCTCATCTCTGCTAACTCAGCTTGAACTTGATCCATATTCCTCTGTTGATTCAGTCTGGTAGCGTAGCGGTGTGGACGTTGATCAGCAATCCTGTCTGAAACAGGAACCAGAATGAGAAGTCTCGTTCAAGAACACCTGTAATGTAAAATGATATGTGTATGATGCTTATGATGCATATGATGCATGTGATATGTTCATTCCTCAAGCATTCAAGAGCCTAATTCATCTTTCAAGAAATGACAACCTGCAACAATGAACAACAAAAAAGCAACCTACACAGGATAATGAGCACAAGGTGAAACATCAACAATCTCATCTATATACATGAGCAACAAGGGCCATACAACATAGTTCAATCATGAATTCAAATCATCAGAGTACAAGGAATCCCATACAACAATCCTGGAGGTGATTCTCAAAATAAGCAACAAGATAAACTAAGAAAGTCGTCCTCCAGGAGTGAGAGTCTTCAGGTACTGGCACTGATCAACCAATCGGTCACACTCTGAACACTCAGGTAAAGGGGTGATCTTCTCCTTCAATTGCCTTCTGAGCTCCACAACTTCTCCTCCAAGTTGGCTCTCTATTGCACGCCTTAGGTCTACTTCCTTCTTCAACTGAACATCTTTGTCCCTAAGCTGCTTTTCCAAATCTCTTATCTTCTTCTAGTAATTAGCTTCAGCTTTCTGCAACCTCAAGCACTCATGGTGTTCTTCCTTCAGCAATGTTTCTATCTCCTCATAAGACCTCTTCTTGCTCTTCAATCTGCTAGCATCCTCCCCTTGCATGCCTTTGAGTTGCTGAGCCAAGTTCAACTTATCAGCTTTGGCTTTGTAAAGCTCCATCTGGATATCTTGTTCCTTCTCTTTCAACCGACGATTCTCCATCAAGGCTTGTTTGTAGTGCCCAGCGGGCACACTCTCAGAAAGGATTAAAGGTGGTTGTTCTTGCAATGGCTCCATCCTATCATAGGGAAACAACAAAGTTCCAACTCTCTCCTTGACCCAATCAAGGTAAGCAGGCATAGCAATAGCAAACTTCTTCCCTAGAACAGATCCATCTTTGACACCAATAGTCTTCCAAGCCCTTCTTATTTGCTCCAATCTATCAGGGTCACTCCGCTTCTCAAAATACACACTCTCAGCTATCTCAGCATCTAGTGGTCTTCCATTCATAACAAACCCCAACTGACGAAGAGAAAGAACTGGATTGTAATTGATGCAACCCTTATTCCCTATGAGTGCAACATTACGAAACTCTCCACAACTCATAATGACATTACGCACATTCAACCTGTAAGCTTGCCATCTGATGTCATAGGAAGTGAGAGACATAATCCTCTGAGTCCACTTATGAGTGTTCTGAGCATCCACAAAAGGTCCACTGGTTGGCAGAAAAGACAAGAACCATCTGAGTAGCAATGGGAGACAACACCTGATAGCTCCACCCTTACCATGCCTGCTGTGTATAACATAATAAGTGTCAGCTAACAAGGTAGGAACTGGGTTTCCTCCAATGAGAATAGTGATAGCAGCAAGATCCATAAAATTAGGCATACTCGGGAACAACACAACTCCATAGATCATGATAGCCAACTGAGCATTGAAAGCTTCCCAAATTTCTTTCTTTGCTTCCTCCTTAGCCATTCTCACCTAGAACTTCAAAGGCAACCCCACAACATCACCACTGGATTTCCAATTGTCACTCACTTCCTTGATACTCAAATAAAGAGCTCTGGCAACAACCCTGAAATCAACCTCCTTTGGCACATCCAGGAAGGGAACCTGATATCTGATCGGGATATTCATCAGGATAGAATACTCTTCAAGAGTGGGCGCTAACTGATAATCCTGAAAGGTAAAACAATGGAGCTCTGGGTCATAAAACTGTAGGAGAGTCTGCAACGGTACTGGATCTACCACCATCTTCAACAGTGCCAGGATATCCCCATACTGATCAACAAACACTTTCTGGTTACCGTCGGTCACTAGATTGCTCAACTCTACCAAAGATGTCAATGGCTCACGGTGAAAACTGTAGGTGCAAGTCTTCCTCTTCAACTCTGGAATGGTTGTCATCTCTCACAGTGAACAGACTCCTGAATGAACCTGAGAAATGATATGCATGAGGAGATTAGCTTTTTTCTTTTCTCTTTTTTTTTTTTACATTATTTTTTTTTTGAAAATAAACATGCTATGATGCAAATGATGCAATGACGACTGGCGGGCTGTGTCTCTCAAGGCACAGGATCAGAGCTTCGGCATGAATTCGGAACCACAAAGTCATCTGAAACCCAAAGTCATCTAAGACCCACACTTCTGAACCAAGTCACCAATAGGAACCAAGAGTCACCAACAGAATACGGTCACCAACAGATCAAGTCACCAACTGTATTTGTAATGATTCATTCCCTCCCCATTCATGGGTGTCATCTAGGTCAGGGTAAGGTCAAGAGAAACGCAGGATAAACAACCCTTTCAAGAATATCATCATGTACACAACAGATGTACGCAACGATAATACCCCATCAGGGTCTGAACTGCTCGTGATATCATATTCCGCTAAGTGGTGCTATACCACCCGCTTCCCATGAATCACTCTATTCCTAAGTATCCTAGAGTTCACTCATAGCCTGGGTATTGGGCCTTTTACCTCTTGTAACTCCCACCCCACAGAGAGACAGACACACAACCAGCACAATGAAAGTATGATGCGTGCAAACATAAATGCAAACATATACAGTCACATCATAATCATAAATACAATAAATAAAACAGTAAAAGCAACCAAACCCTATCCTAGAGAGCGCTAGGATTGACTCGCTTAGGGAAGATGGACCAGCAAAAGGTCAACTTCTCTAGTTTGTTCCCCAACAGAGTCGCCAGCTGTCGCATTACGCGAAAAACCGGCGGGAAAAGACACAGAGCCGCCACCGTGCGTTATTTATCCCAAAGGAGGGAAAGGAAACGCTCGAAGTAAACCTGGAAAAGACTGGTCTCACGACCAGAGATCGATAGGATCGGGAGTCGGTTATGCGAAGGGAAGGTATTAGCACGCCTACGCATCCGTCATACTCGACGGGATCCACGCTCAAAAAGAATAGAAGAAAGGTTGTTAAATAACTGCTCAAAGAATGCACGCACACTGGAAGGAAACAACACAGATGGAAGATGGAAGAAGGACTCGGCAGGATGTCGCATCCTGGGCCTACGTAGTTTGTCATGGACAAACTTCCGAGTTAACGTAGTTCGGGGATAGGGGAAATGTGCTCGCTAGGATATCGCATCCTATGCATACGTATCTTCTCTAACCAGAGAAAGAATTAGAGCACTCGTAGCTCGGCTAACGCACGCCAGATAAAACACAAGTGGAAACCGACTGCCAATCGCTGGACTTATGTTAGACTCCGAACAGACAACACACACAGGAAACCGACTGCCAATCGCTGGACTTACATTAGACTCCAAACACACAAAAGGGTTGAAAAAGAAAAAGGGCGCCCGGAGAGATTAGATCATCTCCTGCCTACGTACCTCATCTGGTATGAGGATCAGGGCGACGTAGTTCCCCTTAATAGGGAAAGAACTTCTATCCTAACCAGAGACAAGGGAGATAACAAGCTATTAGGGAGACTACGACTCGAGCCTAGAAGTTGTCATGCATACGATCCCTATGTTGAGGTCTCTATCCTAACTTGCACAGGAAGCAAGCTATCCTAAACAGCACATCATGAAACACAAGCACAAGAGAGCAAGCACACACGCTATATGCAAACAAATGGCTCATTCAAGGCTAGGCTTTAGTCAAGGGGTCATATCAACCTCGATAAACAAGCCAACTAGAATGGGGTGTTTTTAGCTCTTAACCCTAACATTGAGAGTTAGGGTGAAGCAGATGAAATGGGAAGTGAGGGTGAGACCTCACAGCTCTTATCCTTGGCCTGGGAGAGCTTGAATCAAATAGAAAATGTGGGAGTTCAGAATGAAGGAACTCTTCTCCACAAATGACTGACACAACAAGATCTTGGGTTTTTTATTCAAGATGCATCAACACATGGTGTGAGCAAAGTGAATGACACAACTGAATAGTAGGGGATGGATTGCACATCCCTTTTGTCTGCCAATTGCCTCTTAAGAGGACTTTACCTGCTTGGCACAAAATTAAACAAGCACAAACATTGCCTCTTAAGGAGGGCTTCAGACAGGTGCCTGCCAACATAACATGACAGGTCTTCCAGACTACATGAAGTTAGAGGTCATTACCTAAGTGGTATGCCAACCACAAGCAAAGTAAAGCAAAGTTCAAATGAACTTAAAGCAACTTAGGTACCTGTGGAAACAACTAAACCAATCAGTACAGAATTCAGACAAACAGACAACAGTCAATATCAAACAGACAATCCAAGATGAACAATGAGTAAGCCATAAGGAAAACACTCAAGTGAACTATCATCAAAGCCTACAAAACAAACAAATGTCAGCCAACAATAACAAATGACCAAGCTTAAATGAAGGGAGCAACATCAATCATGGAGATGCATACTTGAACCTGAAATTCACAACTCAAAATGTAAGTCCAAACCACTAGGTCAAAGCCTAGGGTCAAAAGTGAATCAAAAAGCCAAAACAGAACTTGATATTCAACATGAATCATATTTAATCCATGTGGTCAGCAAGAGAAGTCAAAGGCACATTTAGGGCATACATTTGGACATTGAGAATAAAAATTCCAAATCAAAACAGAAATGATTCAAATAATTCTGGAAAAATTCATGAGCATTCAACACATCCAGCATGATCAACATACAAAAAATCAGAATAAACAAAGATCATTTGGCATGGAAATTAAATTGTACAAGTTGATCAACCAAATGTGTGACACAAATTGTCACACCATGCAAACATGTGCATAAAACAGAAATGGTAAATGGGAAAAATACCAAACCAAGCCTAAAGCATCCATCAATGAGTCTATAATCATCATGTAAAATTTCATGTCCATTGGCTTAAAATCAAGCATTTCACAATAGAAAGAGCAAGCCAAGGTCACAAATGTACACATGTTCACATATTCTAACACAAATTAAAATCCAGCCATGCACAACTCCTGAATTTAACATCATTAAATTCTAGACATCCTAAGGATCAAGTAGCAAAAAACGAGGCATGTTTTGGATCATTTTTCAATTTGTTATGCATTTTCTAAGTTGGAAGAAAAATGAAAAAATCAAAAGAAGCATGTATGTGAAATATGGAGGGAAAACATAAAATGATGAAAACATTTGAAAATAATGCATGCGCTAGGAATCGATCCGTGTCAACATTCAAAAATGAGCCCACGCTAAGTACAAAACAACACCGTTTCGCAAAAACCCTAGCCAGAACCCAGAGTTGACGCAAGACCGTCGTTAGGTCGACGCAAGGATGAAGATCTTCATCTTCTTCACGAAGAAGAAGATGAACAGTAGCATGAACTTCAAGCTAATTTCCAGAATTTTCCAGAAAATCACAAATCATACATCATTTTAAAGCTCTTTCCATGGAGAACATAGATCAACTAACATCTAAGCACAAATCATCAAGAATAGAGAGAAACGAGCAAAATCATTTCAACATGTCAAACTTCAATCACACATATCTCATGTTATAGTGCATCATTTCACACGATTTTTTCACCAGAATTATCAGCAAACCTAGATCTACAAGAATATGTGCTTAAATTTGAGAATCAAGAGATTCGAAAACTGAACCTCTTGAAGAGCAGTTCTTGAATTCGCACGATCTACAGCTTGTAATGATCCAAATCCAGTCCAGAATGCTTGTGATGATGTTTGATGAAGAAAAGGAAGCTTGAAAACGTGTAGATCTAGCTTAATTATGAATTTCCATCTTTGAGTTTTTGAGCTTCAACTGCTTGGTTCTTGCACGAATTCTTCAAACAAACACTTGATTCACACTCTATTCAACTCACTTCATGAATCTTCAACAAAAACAAGGTGTTATGTTGAAGAAATTTGAATTTTGATTTGAAGAAAATTTTGGAGGGAGATGAAAACTAGATCTAGAAATGGTGAATTGTGATTAACCTCTCCCAAATTCTGTTAGATTAGAGTACTTATATGAAGTCCTAATCAACTTGCTAATCCATAATTAGTTTGGTTAATGAAAATAAGGTGTTTTGCAAAAAATCAAAATTGCATGGTGCATGTAGTAAACCCACGTGAACAGTACCACTTCCTTCATCAAAGTCACTTAAAATCATCTTTTAAACACAATGGCAATGGTAGAAAGTCCATACAATGCACCATTTTTGAATTTTGCAATTTCCCTCCAAAAAAGGCATGGATTAACAAATGATCATGTGATGACAATTCATGCAATGTGATGGGGTATTTTGAAAGTATGAGTCAAGAGGAGAACAATGCAAGAAGAGCCACTCAATTTGGAGTCTTGGTTCAAAAGATATGGCCATTTGATGTTTCAAGCACACTTTGCAATGATTTGATCATAACTCTTTGACCATTCATCAGATGGTCATGATATTGGACTTTTTGGAAATAGGAGAGAAAGATCTTCAACTTTCATGTTGGACAAAATTTCATTTGAAGCTTCTTTGATGTTTGAAATTTGAGTTGAAGTTGGTCCAAAAACTTGCCATTTTTGGAAACTTGAAATTACAGGTCACTTTCCATTTTTGGAAACTTTTGATATGGCTTCAAAATCTTCAATGTAGAGACTTGTCATGATGAATGAACCTCTTTTGGACATGAATGAAGTGTCTCAAACCATTTCTCCACTTCCTAGCCCTCAGTTGACTTGCAGTTGACTTTTATGGGCCCCAGATGACCTGAAACTGCACTGTGGAACCTTGGGTCATGTAAGCTCTCTAGAACAACCATAGGGCCTTTATCTCATGGAAAAACCCTTGCTCTCTTGCACAGATGAATCCTCCTAACCAGTTTTGACTGATGAAATGCAATGTACTATGTCATGTTAATGACCTAAAAATGAAATGAATGTACAAATGGGAGGTGCAAATTTGAGGTGCTACACTAGTAACCGGTTGTGGATAATCTTCCATGCAAGTATGTTATCTACGTTCTGACGGTAATAGATAATATATCTCATGCGCTTTTCAGTCGAAGTCTTTTTCTTCCCAAGTCGAGTAAGATTCGTATTCCCTTTTGGAATCGAATGTCCATCCTGTAATCGAGCTTGCTTTTTAGCTCTCCTTTCGGATGATGAGTGTCTTGGAAATATTCCCCAATTCACGTCTGGTTAGTCAGCTATTATATGCCCAGTAACCGGTATCCCTGGTGTTCCTTCCTTCTGCTCCCTATTATGACTTTTGTCCCATGTGGAGTCAGATTTTCCGGAGTCGAAATATACCTTTTTAGATCTTCCTCAAATGTTTAGGATGATTGATATCTCTCACCCTTATACCGGTCTTAGATATTCATTCTCCCCGAGCGTGGTGTTCCCTCACCCTTATACCGGTGTTTTGATCACATGTCTCTTTGAGCTTATTACCTAGTGTAAGACCCCAATTTTGTCCCTAAGATCCCTCATGGCATCACATCATACCATGTCATTGCCTCAAGGATCTTTGTGTACCTTTGCTTCCCTCCTAGTGGGTGGGTTATCTTGTGAGTGTGGTTCTTGATCACCAGGCATGTATTGCATTTGTATATCATTGCTTTTCATCTGTCTATTAACCAAAGGTACAAAAATATTGTCATCTAACCATGCTACTTGCAGATGAAGCAAGCTAGGTCAAAACAGTCAAATCATTCATTGAACAGTGGATGGTGGCCATTCTTGAAGAATTTGGGCACCATGATCATTCATCAAGAGTTCATATGAGTTGTGATATCATTTTGAATCAAGATCTCAAGTGGTAGGGGCTTGGAATTCATCAGAACATGGTTCAGTCAACCAAAACCCTAGCAAAGTCAACTGTGGTCAACTGTGCATTTAATCAGTGATTTGATGGTGGAAATTGGTCTGAGAGGTCTCATTCATGTCCATATAAGCCTCATATAACATGTCAAACATCCACAGTGAAGAATTTGAGGTCAAACAAAAAGTTTCCAAAAATAGTAAGTTGACCTGTAATTGGATTTTGCCAAAAATGGAAAGTTTTTCTCCTCAAATTTACATCATCATACAAGCTTCAAATGAATTTTTGTCCAACATGAAAGTTGAAGATCTTGTTCTCCCATTTTTAAAAAGTCCAAGAACACTCATTTCTCATTTATGGTTGGCAAGTTATGATCAAATCATTCTCAAAAAATTTTGAACTTCAAAGTGAGATAACTTCCAAACCATTTGGCCATATCGAGTGAGGTTTTTTGCTACAAGTCACTTTTGACATGCTCTATCCAAATCCTTCATCACATTTCACCAAAAATCATCCAATCAAAATGGCCTTTTTCAAGTGCATTGAATTAAAAAAGAGAGGGGTGAAAAATGGACTTTCAAATTAAGCTTTGCCAATGCATTCTACAAATTGCAAATGACTGAAAATCACATTTGGAGATTGTTTAGGCCCATTTTCGCACTGTAGCATGCCATGCACATGCAACTTGAGTGGATTTCACTAATTAACCAAAACACTTCATTAAGCAAAATTCCATTACCATTCCACTAACCAAGCTTATGCATTGTTAATCAAGGGTATATATTGCACATTTCTGACTGAAAAACCCTAGCCACTATTCACAAATCAGATCTGAAATTCATTTCCTCTCAAAAACTCTCATTTCCTTACTTGGATTTTTCTGAAAAAATCTTCAAAGGACTCGTGCTCTTGTCCATTGTGCCATCATCCACCATCCTTTTGGAAGCTTTTGCAAGCGTTACTTCACAACTGTAGAGCAAAGAACAACATTGTTGCATTGAGCTTCTTTCATGGCAGATATCGATTGGAGCTGCCTCAGGGTTTGTTGAGCTGAATTTCATTGTCCATTCATCAATACAAACATCATTGAGCTACTGTTTCTGCATTCCAAGGCCAAAAAACCACTGCTTCGAAACTGCATCTTCAAAGAGGTTGGTTTTCGATTCTTTCTATTCTTGAGATCATGTTGTGCTTTGGATAGATCTTGCCTTGCTAGTTATACTGAACTTTAAATCGTGGAAAATGGTTGAGTATTAAGAGAGATATGTTGAAATGAAATTTGATGTTTATATGTTATTCTGCTCGATTCATCCTTGTTAGTTCGAATTAGATTAAATGAATGTTGGAATGTTGATGTACTTGGTGAGATGAGTCGAATGGTGTGTCCATTTCCCAAATCTGGAACAAAAAGTTCATCACGATGAACAGTGCTTAAACCCTAGTTTTCCTTCAACCCAGAATCGTGTTTGGCTGTTTGGATTTTCATTTTGCATGAAGTCACTGTTTCATTGGCCATGCGCGAATCAGAGGATGACACGCCCTTAAGTGAAACGCGGCGTTTCACTTAAGGGGCCGGTTATTTACCGTTTTGCCATTGTTGTTTATTTAATTCAATTAAATCATTTCATTTTTCAATTATTATTTCACTTGGCATGGCAAACTTAGAAAATTCATAAGTTCTTCAATATTTGTCCAAATTTGATGGGATTTTTTGTGAAATGCTCCTCATGATCTCTAGTTTATTATGGTGATTTTTCCAGATTTTTTTTGCACGAGTAGATTTTAAAAATGCCTAGGGTTTGTTCATGTGTATCCATTTTGTGTATGTTTTACCATTTTGCTTGTGAAATGATGATACTTAATCCAATGCCTCTGAAATTTTTTCTGCTTAAACTAGACATGTTCATGGTGATTTTGGTGTAGAGTTTGTGAATTTATCATTGCTGGTTGATGAGATATGATTTTTTGAATAGAGGTGTGACAATTTGTGTCACACCATTCATGTCCAAATTCATGATTTTAATTACCATGCTTATTGAACTCAAAATGGTCTGGATTTTTTCATGAATATACTTATAGATTATGAGAATACATGTGAATTTTTCTGGAATTATTGATGGCATTTCCTATTTGTTTGGAATTTTCTCCGCTGTTTGGTCATTTGTTGACTTTTTGTGATACATGTTTGTATTTGGTTTGTGAAATTCTGGTTATTAATTGGATGGATGTGAAATTTGGCATGAGTAATGTAGACATCTTAAAGTTTGTCATGGTTTTAGTCCCATTCATTTATCATATGTTGTTACTGTTTTATGATTAATTGAAGTTGGTGCATGTTTTGATGCTTTGTATGAGTTTGCTTGAACTTACTTTAACTTTCTGATTTTCATTGACCTACTTCCCTTGATCCAAATGAGCTGAAATTTGGTATGCTTATCATGTAATGGATGATGTTTGATCATGAATTATTTGAGGATTTTTTGAAATGTTTGTGACTGGATTTGAATGGAGTCTTTCTGTTGACTTCTTTGAGGTTCTATATGACATGTTTTGACCTAATTTGTTTGTGAAATGATAATGATGAATGATATGAATGTGAAACCACTTGGGTTTGTTTCTTAATTGTTTGAACTTGATCTTGGATAGCTTTCACTTGCTGTTTTGGATTTTTTATCTCCTTTTGACCCTAGGCTTGTCCTAGTGGTCTTGTTTCTCATGTTTGAGTTTGCTTTTCAGGTTAAGAAGCAAATGCTTTAAGGGGATTAATGCAAATTGATTGAGTTTGATTGATTATCATAAACTAACTTGTTTGTTTTGTAGGATGCTTAGCTCATATGCTTTGAGCTTTGTGCATTGCACATTTGACTGATTGTGTTGACTGTTGATCCTTATCTTATATTGGCTTTGAATTTGAGTTGTGTACTGATTTTATTTGATTGATTTCAGGTACCATTAGTTGCTAATAGTTCTTTGAGAACTTGCATTGCTTTGCTTGATAGCATTTGCATTGAGGTAGAATCTCTTGTCTTCATGTAGTCTGGAAGACCTGGCCTGTTACTTGGCCAGGCAACTGTCTGAAGTCCTCCTTAAGAGGCGATGTTTGTGCTTGTTTACTTTTGTCCCAAGCAGGAAAAGTCCTCATTTGAGGCAATTGGTAGACAAAAGAGATATGTAGCCTATCTCCTACTATTCTGTGAGTCACTCACCTTGCTCACACCACATGTGTTGATGCATAGTGAGTAAAAACCCAAGATCAATCGAGTCAATAATCTGTGGAGAGAGTTCCTACTTTCTGAACTCCCACACCTTCTATCATTTGAAGCTCTCCCTGACCAGGGATAAGAGCATGAGGCACACCCCTCATATCCTTTCATCTGCTTCATCTTGGCTCTCAATGTCAAGGTTAAGAGCACCATTAACCCTATTCCAGTTGGCTTCAATGCCTAACCCTTTGTATGAGCCTAATTGTTTGGTTATAGAGTGTGCTGAATGACTTTGGTTGATTGATTACTTAGTTCAGTTATACATGTCTGCTTGCATGCTTTGTGCATTTATCATCATTAATTGCTCATTAGTGCATGATCATGTCATTTGTCTTTGTGACATATCTTTGTTGTCTGCCCATTGAGGACAATTGTAAGACCATTCATTGGCCATTGTTCCTATGATATGGAAGTGAGTATAAGACCATCTCATTGGCCACTCATCATCTCTTTGCTTGATGCATTTGTTTGTGGTATGTGAGGATGCAATTGTAAGTCCGTGTAATTTGGCATTTGTTTTCCCATGATCATATGTTGGAGGTTAGAGTAAGCCCAGATAGATTGGCATCTGACATCCAAATGTCTTGTTTTGCTTTGTTGGAGATTGGTATAAGTCCAGATAGATTGGCATCCGGTATCCACTTTTTATTTCTTTATTGAGGAGATTGGTATAAGTCCATAGAGTGGCCTTTGATATCCAGTTTTGTTTTAGGAGATTGGTATAAGTCCAGTAGATTGGCATCCGGTATCCGCATTTGTTGACTTTCTTCCTTTGCTTTGCTTGTTTATTATTGCTCATTGCCTATTCCAAAGGACACACTTGAATCATCTTCTATATGATTTCAAGAGGTGAACCTTCTAGGAAGTTTTACACTCCATCTTCACCCATTCCTCCCTCTTTGTCCTAAACCTTTTCACACATTGCTTTCAAAACTTGAGATAAATATTGTGCAAACATCTTCATGCTTTCAAATTAGAAACCTGGACCCTAAGTCCTTGACTTTTCAAACTCCATTTCATAACACTTCTTTTGAATCAATCTTAATCATACTTTGACCCTCCTTTTGTGAATAATCATAATCAATTAACTTCACCCATTCAATTGTTTTGTGGCTTTGTCCATTCTTGTTAAGTTTTCATACATTAGCCATAGGTTTGATTTATCCTAGTTGGTTGATGTCAATCTCACCTATTTGTCCTTAGTTGATTGAATTGTAAGTCTTCCTTGCTTATTATAGGGTTAACCCCTCACTAGCAAGTTGAAGCTTTTCTCACATGGTGGACTCGTTGTTTGTATAAGGTTGAGTTTTCTCCCGTGGATAACGTAAGACCTTAGGGCTTGTGTTTAAAATTGAATCCACTAACTTTTGGAAATCTTTTAGCCGAACTACGGCGTTTTGATCCTTACCTTTGATGGAAGGTACGTAGGCAACGGGTTCATCCGTTCAAACACAAAAATAACTAACTTGTACATTCTTTTCTCATCATCCCAATCATGTTTGCACAATAAATATTTCATAACAAATAACAATTTTGTACAACAAGTGTGAAAAGGGCTCCCTAGGAGTACCTAGGACGTAGTGGGTGCCTAACACCTTCCCATTGCGTAATTTACCCCTTACCCAGACTCTCTGATCTTTTCATTAGTTTTCTATGTGTAAAACTTCTTAGGCTTTTGTTCGCTTTTTAGCCAGTCCTTTGGATAAATAAAAGTGCGGTGGCGACTCGATTCATTGTATGCTTTGCTTTGGATTTAATCAATAAATCATATAGCGACGAATACACCGCTACAGAAAAGTGGCGACTCTGCTGGGGATAGTAAATCCTTGGTGGTATTGCCTACTTTCACCCTTGTTGTGTGATATATTGTTATTTGTTATATGACATATTTTTGTACCATTTGGGATAACTGTATTGATTGTAATGTTTGAATTGCTTGATATACAATTGCTGTTTGCTTTGGTGATCTCTGTGAGATGAGTTCTATACCCGAACTCGAGTGCACTCTAGGATAGGAGAATGGCATAGTCTTGTTGACTGGTGTGGAGTATTCCTTAGCCAGTTGACTTGCGAGTCCATTCACTTGGTGGAGGTCATGTTGGATTAATAATGTCACACAAGTTATTTGTGGTTAGGCATTACTCTTTCAATCATGTGCCGCAGAAGCCAAGGGCCGTAGTTTACCAAACCCATCTTGGCCTATTTTTTAGGACGTAGTGCGGAGGTCGTTCAGATGTAAGTTCTGATGCGATTGTTACGCGATACTACACTCATAAGAGTTTCTCTTGAGAATATTTTTGGAATACGAGTATTCGTTCCTCCGATAATATTCGAAAGATGGAACGATGATTATGGGAACCTCTGGTAGAACATGTCTGGCAGGTTTAAACCCTAGTACACTCCCTTTGGGTGGTTCTTAACCGAGACTCCATGCTCGTGACTCTCAACAAACCCGTGATTCGTGGTTGAGTCGTTCAGACAACCTTAATATCAATGGAACCTGGGCGTTGATCAGGTATAAAACCTAAATCCCCCAAAACGGATGGTTGATATTAAGGATGTTCGAGCCGGTTCATGTACCGTTAATATCAATGGAACTTGGGTGTCGATAAGGTGAAAACCTAAATCCACCAAAATGGATGATTGATATTAGGGATACAATGAGCTTTCCCATGACCTTTGTTTGGTGTGACTTGTTTGATCCTTGAGTGTGATTGTTGCATTCATGCATTCATGCATTCATCTGCACTTCATGTCATCAAAAAAAAAAAAAAAAAATTTCAAGGAACTTAAAAGGGTTTATTTGCAAAATTTTCAGACATGGAAAGACCAAAAAGGCATACGAAGAAGTACAGCTTTAGACAGCCCGATGTAAAAGAGTTAAGGAATCTGACATCTTATGTATTAGATCCCTTGGGTTTCAAAGCTCGATATGGGAAGCTTCTACCTCTGCTGACTACTCAGGTTGGCAAAGGGTTGATGAGCACTCTGGCTCAGTTTTATGATCCTCTATATCATTTCTTCTCTTTCCCGGACTTCCAAATTGTTGCCAACTTTGGAGGAGTATTCTCACCTTATTGGGATCCCGATTCTGGATCAAGTGCCGTTCAGTGGCCTAGAGAGTATTCCGACTGCTCGAGAGATTGCCAACCTATTGCACATAGATGAAGATTTGATTAGAGCTAATCTGACTACCAAAGGTGGAATTCAGGGTTTTCCTTCCGAGTTCCTCATTGCTCAAGCTACCTTTTATGGGGAGGCCATGAGTGAGGATGCCTTTGAGGCTTTGTTTGTGCTGCTCATCTATGGATTGGTGTTGTTTCCCAACTTTGACAAGTTCGTGGACATGAACGCCATTAGGATCTTCTCAGTTCTTAATCCCGTTCCGACTTTGTTGGGCGATGCCTATGTCTCTTTGCATCTGAGGAACGCAAAGGGTGGAGGAGTTATTGTTTGCTGTCTACCTTTGCTATACAAGTGGTTTATTTCGCACTTGCCGCAGACAGTTGCTTTCAAGGAGAACAAGGGATGTCTACGGTGGTCTCAGAGACTTATGTCTCTCACCAATGATGATATCACTTGGTATGATCGCGTGTATGATACCGTCCAGATCATTGACTATTGTGGTGAATTCCCTAATGTGCCTCTTCTTGGCACATGTGGTGGGATCAGCTACAATCCCATTCTCGCACGACGTCAGCTTGGGTTCCCCCTGAAGGATAAACCTCATAACATTCTGTTAGAAGGTGTGTTCTTCCAGGAGGGTAAAGATCCCCAAGGCCTGAAAGCCAGATTTGTCCGTGCTTGGCGCAGTATTCACAAGAAGAGTAGGAACGAGTTGGGTCCAAAGAACTGCATTGCTTTGGAGCCATACACCTCTTGGGTCAGACAGAGAGCTGCCGTGTACTTGATGCCATATGATCATCCGAGACCTACACCGTTGGATGTGGCTGGGCCTTCAACCCTCCCTACCCAACGTGTAGAGGAGTTGAGAGAAGAAGACCTTTCACGTGCTTGGATCCGTGAAAGAGAAGAATTGCTTCAGCAGCTTAAGGAGAAGGACGCTATGATTGAGTTCCTCGAGCATCGAGTGATCGATGACCCAAACGACACTTGGACCTCTCTGCTTCCTCAGTCTTCCAAATTCTGGAAGAGGAGGTATGATCGACTTGCAAAGGAGAAAGCAGATATGGAAGCGGCCTATGAGAGAGAGATCAAGAAGCTGTGTACTTCTCGTCTTCCAGCATCCCGAGCTTCTAGGGATCCATAGGATGTTTATTTCCCTTTTCTCTTTGTAATGATCAAAAATGCTGTATTTCTTTGTCTCGATATATTGAATGAGATATTTTCCGTGAGAAATTAAAATGCTTTAACTATTCAAAATATTGCAAATAATACCCTAAGGGTTCCTTGAAAATAAACAAAGCATCTGCACAAGCATTTCATGCATCATTTTTGCATAAGCAGGTACCCTTTGTTTCTGGTCTTCTTTTCCTAACTCTGTGTTCTTCATTTATTTTGAAGACAAGCTGACTCACCGGTATTATACGCGAGTCAATTCTGCGAGTCATGGAGCAGCTAGAACAAGAGAACAGAGAATTGAAAGAAGAGGTCGCCAGACTTGGCGCTTTGATGGAGCAACTCCTCGCTGCTCAAAATCAACCTGCTCAACCGCCTGCAACTCCTGCCCAAAGGACGGTCATCTCAGAAGTCGTCGCTTCGACTATGCCAGTCAATGCTCATCAGGTGCCCAATGTTATGCCAGCCGGGTTCCCTTGGGGGATGCGTCCAGGTTTTATGCCTGATCGGCCTGCTCCAACTTTTTCTCATATGCCGGCATCTAGCCCGGTCCCTGTTGCCGCTCCTCCTGTCATGCATACCATGCCAAGGGTAGACGACACCATCTATCACTCCGAGCCGTCTGAGGGCCCGGACGTTTATGAAAATATGGACGCCATGAACGACCAATTCCTTGAGCTGAGAAAGGAATTGAAGACTCTTCGAGGTAAAGATTTGTTCGGCAAGTCTGCTGCCGAGTTGTGCCTTGTTCCCGGTGTGAAGATACCGATTAAATTCAAAGTACCTGACTTTGAAAAGTATAAAGGGAACACCTGTCCACTCGCTCACCTGGTCATGTACGCCAGGAAGATGTCTACCCAGACTGATAATGATCAGCTTCTGATTCATTATTTCCAAGACAGTCTGTCCGGTGCCGCGCTCAGATGGTACATGAGCTTAGACAGTGCCAATATCAGATCCTTCAACGACCTTGGCGAAGCCTTCGTCAAGCAGTATAAGTACAACGTCGATATGGCGCCTGACCGAGATCAACTCAGGTCCATGTCGCAGAAGGACAAGGAAACTTTCAAGGAGTACGCCCAGAGGTGGCGAGAGCTGGCAGCTCAGATTACTCCACCGCTGGAGGAGAAAGAAATGACCAAGATCTTTTTGAAGACTCTTGGCTCATTCTATTATGAGCGGATGGTAGCAAGCGCTCCCTCTGATTTCACCGAGATGGTGAACATGGGGATGCGTCTTGAGGAAGGTGTCCGTGAAGGACGATTGGCGAAAGATGAGAGCTCTTCTTCTAAATGATATGGGGCATTTAAGAGGAAGGATGGGGAAGCACATGCTGTGCAATCCCATCCCAAGCACAGAAGACCCTCTGCTCAGAGGAAGCCTGCACGTCGTGCCGGTCATCAGCACCAGGTGGCTCATATAGCACATGTCTTTAAAGATAATGCTCAGCAACATCAGCAATATCAACATCAGCAACAATATCAACAGCCTCAGTACCAACAACAACATCGTCCACAGCAACAGGCTTACCAGCCTCGTGGAAGTACAACCAATCAGGCTAACTTGAGTTATGATAGGAAGAAGATCAGCTTCGATCCAATTCCTATGACATATGCAGAGCTTTATCCTTCCTTGTTGGAAAGGAAATTGGTTTCTCCCAGGGATCCCCCTGTCATTCCTGCAAATCCACAATGGTGGTATAAACCAGATCAGCATTGTGTTTACCATTCCGGTGCTCCGGGTCATAACATTGAGAATTGCTACCCACTCAAGACTAAGGTTCAAGACCTTATGAGATGTGGAATCTTGAGCTTTGAAGATTCAGGCCCGAATGTCACCAAGAACCCATTGCCTGCGCATGGGAAATCGGTTAATATGGTTCAGGAATGCCTTGGGAAGTACAAGGTCAGATACATAAGCCACATTAGGCAGTCGTTGGTTGAATTACATCGTTTGCTGTGTCAGTACAGCTACTTAGAGCATAACCACGACAAGTGTCGTGTCTTCTCGGTTAACCGCTTGGGTTGCGATCAAGTACGAAGAGAACTCCAAAAGTTGTTGGATGAGGGTACCATTGAGATTTTGCAGAATCGCAATGTTGAAGAAGACGAGCCTGAAGTGAATGTGATTTCACCAGTGTTCAAATTACCTGATCATGTTGTTATCCGCTATGATAGCAGCAAGCCGAAGGCTTCCCCTTCTTTGGTCATTAAACCTGCAGGCCCTATGCCTTACTCTTCAGACAAAGCCGTACCGTTCAGATACAATCCTGTCGCTGTGCAAGATGGGGTAGAAGTGCCTTTACCTTCAACTTCTGTGACCAACGTCGCTGATGTAAGTGGGTTGACCCGAAGTGGCCGTGTGTTTTATGCGCCTCCTAAGGCTGTTGCTTCTGATACGGTTGAGCGTCCGGTTGGGACCGCTGTTAATATTCAGAATCCGGCACGTGATGTTGCCAAACCATCCTCCTCTGTACAAAAAACTCCTGTTTCTTCAGTTGGCCCGAGTGGCATTGTAGATGAAGAATCTGATGAGATGCTGAGGCTCATCAGAAAGAGTGAGTACAATGTTGTAGACCAGCTTCTACAAACGCCATCCAAGATTTCCATTCTTTCTCTGCTGCTGAATTCAGAACCCCATAGGGAGGCTCTGCAGAAAGTCTTGGATCTGGCGTATGTTGATCACGACGTCACCATTGAGCAATTTGATAGTATTGTTGCAAACATTACCGCTTGCAACACTTTGAGCTTTTGTGACGTTGATCTCCCTAAGGAGGGAAGAGACCACAACATGGCTTTACATATCTCCATGAATTGCAAATCTGATGCAATGTCCAATGTGCTGGTGGACACTGGATCTTCTCTAAATGTATTGCCAAAAATCACACTCTCCAGATTGTCATATCAAGGTCCTCCTATGAGGCAGAGTGGGGTTGTTGTGAAAGCATTCGATGGGTCGCGTAAGACCGTGATTGGGGAAGTTGATCTCCCAATCAAAATTGGACCAAGTGATTTCCAAGTTACCTTCCAGGTAATGGGTATCCACCCATCTTATAGCTGTCTCTTAGGCAGACCATGGATTCACGAGGCTGGCGCCGTGACATCCACCCTACACCAGAAGCTGAAATTTGTGAAGAATAAGAAACTGGTGGTGGTAGGGGGAGAAAAGGCTCTCCTGGTTAGCCATCTGTCTTCTTTCTCGTACATTGACACTGAGGATGAAATTGGAACGCCATTCCAAGCTTTATCTATTGATGAACCAATCGAGAAGAAGTCTCCTTCATTCACTTCCTACCGTGATGCGAAGCTGGCCATTGAATGTGGTGCAGTTGCTGGATTAGGGAAGGTGATTGAACTTGAAGACAATAGATCCCGGGCTGGCATTGGCTACTGTTCTGGGGCATGTAATGAGCAAGGTTTGTTCACGAGTGGAGGATTCATCCATGATGACCAACCTGAGGAGGAAGCTGCTGCTATCTTGGAAGAGGATGCAGAAGACGTGAACAACTTCGTTATTCCTGGTGGTGTCTGCCACAATTGGGTCGCTGTAGATGTTCCTACGGTCATCCATAGATCAGAGTAATTGTTCACTTTGTTTAAAACCCTTCTCCCATGCCAAAAGGAGAAGTGATGACATTGTTGGCAAAGCATATATACAATGATGTTTTCATTCAATTAATGCATTGTTAAACATTTGTTTTTCCTTTGTTTTCACTTTTTGCTTTTGCATGAAATCAGTGATCACAAAAAACCCATAAAAAACAAGAATAAAAACAATCTTTTTCATCTGCATAATGGTTTGCTTGTTTAAATTCTAAAGTTTTTCATTAACCAAAATCATTATGCAGGTTGATCCTAAAACCCATTGAACATAATGATCCAACGCCATCTCCCAATTTTGAATCCCCTGTATTTGAGGCAGAGGAAGATGACGTTGAGGGGATTCCTGATGAGATTACCCGTCTCCTTGAGCACGAAGAGAAGATCATTCAGCCGCATCTCGAAGACTTGGAAACAGTCAACTTGGGGTCTGAGGATTGTGTTCGTCTGGTGAAGATTGGGGCACTTCTTGAAGGGTCTGTCAAGGAAGATTTGATCAGTTTGCTACGAGAATATTCAGATATCTTTGCTTGGTCCTATGAAGACATGCCGGGTTTAGATACAGATATTGTGCAACATTTCCTGCCTTTAAAGCCTGAGTGCGTGCCTGTGAAGCAGAAGCTCAGAAGAACTCATCCAGATATGGCAGTGAAGATCAAAGAGGAAGTTCAGAAGCAAATTGATGCGGGGTTTCTGGTGACTTCTACATATCCTCAATGGGTGGCCAATATTGTGCCTGTTCCTAAGAAGGACGGAAAAGTCCGTATGTGCGTTGATTATAGAGATTTGAATAAGGCTAGTCCGAAAGATGATTTTCCTCTACCACACATTGACATGTTGGTAGACAATACAGCTAAATTCAAAGTCTTTTCCTTTATGGACGGATTTTCCGGATATAATCAAATCAAGATGGCACCAGAGGATATGGAGAAGACAACATTCATCACACCTTGGGGAACATTCTGTTATCGAGTGATGCCCTTCGGTTTGAAGAACGCCGGAGCCACGTATCAACGAGCTATGACTACCTTGTTTCATGATATGATGCACAAGGAGATAGAGGTCTATGTTGATGATATGATTGCTAAGTCCCGAACGGAAGTTGAGCATATTGAGCATTTGTTGAAGCTTTTTCAGCGTTTGAGGAAGTTTAAACTTCGCCTGAATCCGAACAAATGTACATTTGGAGTCCGTTCTGGCAAATTGTTGGGTTTTGTGGTAAGTGAAAGAGGTATTGAGGTTGATCCTGCAAAGGTCAAAGCAATACAAGAGATGCCTGCACCCAAAACTGAGAAGCAAGTCCGAGGTTTTCTTGGCCGCTTGAACTACATTTCCAGATTTATATCCCACATGACTGCCACATGTGCGCCGATATTCAAGCTCCTCCGGAAAGATCAGTCTCATGATTGGACCGAGGATTGCCAGAAAGCTTTCGACAGTATCAAAGAATATCTGTCTGAACCTCCGATCTTGTCTCCGCCTGTGGAAGGAAGACCTCTGATCATGTATTTGACAGTTCTTGAAGACTCGATGGGTTGTGTACTCGGTCAACAAGATGAATCGGGAAGAAGGAATTTGCTATATACTACCTCAGTAAGAAGTTTACTGATTGTGAGTCTCGGTACTCTATGCTTGAGAAGACGTGCTGTGCTTTAGCTTGGGCTGCTAAGCGTTTGCGCCAGTACATGATAAATCATACAACTTGGTTGATATCCAGAATGGATCCAATTAAGTATATCTTCGAGAAGCCTGCTTTAACTGGGAGGATTGCCCGTTGGCAGATGTTGTTGTCTGAGTATGATATTGAGTATCGAGCTCAAAAAGCTATCAAAGGTAGTATCTTGGCTGACCATTTAGCGCACCAGCCGATCGAAGATCAACAATCTGTCCAGTATGACTTCCCTGATGAGGAGATTCTGTATTTAAAGATGAAAGATTGCGATGAGCCTACACTTGATGAAGGTCCGGAACCTGGTTCCAGATGGACGATGGTGTTTGATGGCGCTGTTAATCAATATGGAAATGGAATTGGGGCAGTGATCATTACTCCTCAAGGTTCACACATTCCGTTTACAGCAAGGCTAACTTTCAAATGCACGAATAATATGGCGGAGTATGAAGCCTGTATTATGGGACTTGAAGAATGCATTGATTTGAGAATCAAGTATCTTGATGTGTATGGTGATTCGGCCCTGGTTGTTAATCAGATCAAGGGAGAATGGGAGACGAATCAACCTGGTCTCATCCCATACAGAGATTACGCAAGGAGAATTTCAACATTCTTCACAGAAGTTGAATTTTATCACATTCCTCGAGAGGATAATCGGATGGCAGATGCTCTTGCTACGCTTGCTTCCATGATTGTGGTCAGACGGTGGAATGATGTCCCCAATATTACTGTGATGCGCTTGGACAGACCAGCTCACATATTTGCAATCGAAGAAGTGAAAGATGACAAGCCTTGGTATTTTGATATCAAGAATTTCCTCCAGAACCAGGTCTACCCGCCTGGGGCATCTGTGAAAGATAGGAAAACTTTGAGAAGGTTGTCAGGCAGTTTCTACCTCAGTGGTGAAGTGCTGTATAAGAGAAATTTTGATATGGTTTTGCTCAGATGCGTGGATAGACACGAAGCAAACCTGTTGATGACTGAGGTCCATGAGGGTTCATTTGGTACTCATTCCAATGGACATGCCATGGCTAAGAAGATGTTGAGAGCAGGCTACTATTGGCTGACAATGGAGTCTGACTGTTGCAAGTATGTGAAGAAATGTCACAAGTGTCAAATTTATGCGGATAAGATTCATATTCCTCCGACACTTCTGAATGTGATTTCATCACCATGGCCTTTCTCTATGTGGGGAATTGACATGATCGGCATGATTGAGCCGAAAGCGTCCAACGGACACCGGTTTATTCTCGTAGCAATTGATTACTTCACCAAATGGGTTGAAGCCGCTTCGTACGCGAATGTAACCAGGCAGGTGGTTGTGAAGTTTATCAAAAACCAGCTGATTTGCCGTTATGGTGTGCCAGAGAGGATCATTACTGATAATGGATCTAATCTGAATAACAAGATGATGGATGAGTTGTGCGCTGAATTCAAGATTGCACACCATAATTCCTCTCCCTACAGACCTAAGATGCATGGGGCTGTTGAAGCTGTTAATAAGAATATCAAGAAGATTATCCAGAAGATGACTGTCACGTACAAAGATTGGCATGAGATGCTGCCATTTGCTTTGCATGGATATCGTACGTCTGTACGCACTTCAACAGGGGCAACCCCTTTCTCTCTTGTTTACGGCATGGAAGCTGTTCTCCCAGTTGAGGTGGAGATCCCATCAATGAGAGTCTTGATGGAAGCCAAGTTGACTGATGCTGAATGGATTCAGAGTCGTTATGACCAGTTGAATTTGATTGAAGAGAAGCGATTAACTGCCATGTGCCAAGGTCAGTTATATCAGCAGAGGATGAAGAAAGCATTCGATAAGAAGGTCAAGCCGCGTAAGTTCCGAGAAGGTGACCTTGAGCTCAAGAAAGTTTTGTCTTTCGCACCCGATTCCAGGGGCAAGTGGACTCCAAACTACGAGGGTCCATATATTGTTAAGAGAGCCTTTTCAGGCGGTGCTTTGATGCTTACAACAATGGATGGGGAGGATTTCACTCGTCCTGTGAATTCAGATGCAGTCAAGAAATACTTTGCCTAAAAAAAAAGTATATGCAGATGAAAAAAAACAGAATGGCTCGCTAAGTTGAAAACCCGAAAGGGCGGCTTAGGCAAAAATGAGTGTCTCGGTGGAGAACCCGCAAGGGTAATCCAGGCAAAAATTAGAGACTTGGAAAAAAAGAATATTTGCATCCCGCTAGATTGAGTACCTCACTCTGGGGCAATCTAGGCAAAAATTAGGGATTTGGCAAGTAACTGCATCCTGACAAGACTTTCTGTTCCACAGCTGTCATTTCGTCAGAGGATTCTCGATTCGTCGTCAAACTGAAGCTTCGAATACATCGAGATTCAAATTGGTAGAGAAAGGATCATTATGTTCAATGTAGCCCTCTTCCAATATATATCATTGATTTCAAATTTGTACAGATCTATGGAGTCTTGCCATTTGCAGGCTACCATTCCATCAAATGAATTTGAGCTTTTATCCAATTACTTGCACTCTCTTTTGTTTCAATTCAACAAATGTTTTGCATGTTTTAATTAATAAAATGTCATTGTTTTAAACGAACAGATTTTTCAAAATTGTTGTTTTAAACAAAGTGAATATTCACAATGTCGAAAGGATACTCAAAGATATCTCAGTGCTTTCCCAAGGGTGGCATGATCTCCAACAGGTAAGACATTTGGCTCATATTCCTGGTTTGGTTGTATCTTCTTTCTCCAGATCTTGTGATGGGGTTTTTCCCCAGCATAGTTGCAAGCAAAGTATTGTTGAAGACTCAGTGTTCTCCAGCAGCAGTTTTCCCCAGTAGAGTTGCTTATGCAGTTAGATTCTACTTGGATGATGTTTTTCTCCTTCAGTGGCTTGTTCCCCGAAGTTGTTTGGAGTTGCAGAACTTTTTGTTTCTCAATTGATGCTGAGATCCCCTGCGGATCTTCGAGATTTTTTCTTGTTCCCCAACAGATTCGTCTTGGTGGCTGTTTTGCCCGTTGTGACTTTCTGTACCAGGATTGGGTTGTTTGCTGATCCATCACTCAGAGATTTGGTGTTTCCTGATATCTCTGATCCTCTGCTTCCCCAGCAGTACCCCTAGATCTTTGCCTATAGCATGTAGATCTCCGCAGATTGGCTTTCCAGTTGGTTCTTCCCTGGAAGTATAATACCGGGCGTTTGATTCCTGGACCTATTTGTGTTAGCTATGTCTGTTTTGTCAGCATTCATCAAACGTAAATCACGCATATTCATGCATATTCATAAACATTCAGATATTCATGTTGCATTTCTCGCCATGTATCTTTTGTTGATTATTCCTTGCTATGGTGGTGCAGATCCCCAAATAGATCTCCCCTAGCAGATGTCGGGTGTTAAATCTCTCCATATAGAGTCAGCCCCATAAGCAGAAAATGTCTGTTGTCTGTCCTTCTGCAGTTCCCCACTGAGATATATCCTCGTGGATGACGGTTTCTTCCGTTTCCTCCCCGACATATATATTGGGATGGGTTCTCCTATTTGAGTTACATCCTCATTAGGACGTGTCTTGATTCAGTCTGTCTTTTCGGATTATACCCGAATTGGCTATTTGTCAACTGTCTTGTGCTTCCCAGTGGGTTGTTCCCCAGCGGAGTTTTTCGGGCCTCTACCCTTATACCGGTAGTTGTAAGTCCTATTTTCTTTGCCCTTTCAGCGGAATTGGTGGCTATATACCTTTTATTCCTCGACAAGATTTTTGGTTTTCTACCCCTTATTCGGTAGATGTAAACCCTAATTCGTGGTTATCCCCACCAGAGTATGGCTATTACCCCGTATTCGGCAGTTGTAAGTCCTATCTCTTTTCCCCTAACAGAGATAACCTTTGTGGTTATCCTTTGTTGGTTTTCCCCAGCTGAGCAAGATTCGTATTCTTTGTAGAATCGAATATCCATCCCTTTAACCGGTTTGTGTTTTGGATGATGAGTGTGTTGGCATATATACCAATTCACATGTTCGGTAGATCACCTATTATATACTTCGGTATCTCTGGGTTTCTTACCATGCGAGTTTATTATCTACGTTCTGACGGTAATAGATAATATATCTCATGCGAGTTTTCTTATCCACGGTCTGCCGGTAATGGATATTATATCTCATGCACTCTTTGGGTTTGTGTCCCCAGTTGAGTAAGGTTCGTTTTCCCGTTGTGGATTCGGATGTCCATCCTGTAGGTCGATTCGCTTTTTCAAGCCCTCCTTTTGGATGATGAGTGTTTTGGCATATATACCAATTCACGCTTCGGTCGGTCACCTATTATATACCTCGGTATCCCTGGTGTTCCTTCCCCTTCTGCTCCCTATTATGACCTCGGTCCCCTGTGGAGTCAGATTTTCCTGAGTTTATGTACCTTTTCCAAGTCTTTCTCAGACGTTTGGTTGATTGATATCTCTCACCCTTATACCGGTCTTAGATATTCATTCTTCCTGAATTTGTTACCCTTATACCGGTTACACCTCAATTCTTTGGTGCTTCCTCAGTGGAGTTTCCTATTGTTTTTTCCCAGGAGTCAGCTTGTGTCTCTCCAATGGATGTTTTTCCTTTGGAATCTTCTTTTCCCCAGCGTGAGTCCTTCACTCCCCAGTGAGGTCTCCAGTATGATTTCTGTTATTACCCTAATCAGAGTCGTGTCTTGTTCACGCTGTGTCAGTTTTGTTTTTCCCCCACTTGAAGTCGTGTCCTGCTCACGCATTCTTTTTCTTTTACTATCCCCAACAAGAGTCTCGTTAGAGTCTCTGTTCCTGGTGAGTGCATTACTCCGACGGATCGTCTTTTCTTCTGTGTGAATCATATTCCTCACAGAGTTTGTGTCTTCTGCATACATACATTTGCATTATGAGGTCTCTTAGGGACCAAAATTTGTCTCATTACTGTTATTTAAGCCCATTCTACCGTGTCGAGATGAAGATTTCTAAACTTCACTTCTCCGGCTAGAATGACCTTAAATAGGGGCATCTGTAAGACCCCAATTTTGTCCCTAAGATCCCTCATGGCATCACATCATACCATGTCATTGCCTCAAGGATCTTTGTGTACCTTTGCTTCCCTCCTAGTGGGTGGGTTATCTTGTGAGTGTGGTTCTTGATCACCAGGCATGTATTGCATTTGTATATCATTGCTTTTCATCTGTCTATTAACCAAAGGTACAAAAATATTGTCATCTAACCATGCTACTTGCAGATGAAGCAAGCTAGGTCAAAACAGTCAAATCATTCATTGAACAGTGGATGGTGGCCATTCTTGAAGAATTTGGGCACCATGATCATTCATCAAGAGTTCATATGAGTTGTGATATCATTTTGAATCAAGATCTCAAGTGGTAGGGGCTTGGAATTCATCAGAACATGGTTCAGTCAACCAAAACCCTAGCAAAGTCAACTGTGGTCAACTGTGCATTTAATCAGTGATTTGATGGTGGAAATTGGTCTGAGAGGTCTCATTCATGTCCATATAAGCCTCATATAACATGTCAAACATCCACAGTGAAGAATTTGAGGTCAAACAAAAAGTTCCCAAAAATAGTAAGTTGACCTGTAATTGGAATTTGCCAAAAATGGAAAGTTTTTCTCCTCAAATTTACATCATCATACAAGCTTCAAATGATTTTTTGTCCAACATGAAAGTTGAAGATCTTGTTCTCCCATTTCCAAAAAGTCCAAGAACACTCATTTCTCATTTATGGTTGGCAAGTTATGATCAAATCATTCTAAAAAAAATTTGAACTTCAAAGTGAGATAACTTCCAAACTATTTGGCCAAATTGAGTGAGGTTTTTTGCTACAAGTCACTTTTGACATGCTCTATCCAAATCCTTCATCACATTTCACCAAAAATCATCCAATCAAAATGGCCTTTTTCAAGTGCATTGAATTAAAAAAGAGAGGGGTGAAAAATGGACTTTCAAATTAAGCTTTGCCAATGCATTCTACCAATTGCAAATGACTGAAAATCACATTTGGAGATTGTTTAGGCCCATTTTCACACTGTAGCATGCCATGCACATGCAACTTGAGTGGATTTCACTAATTAACCAAAACACTTCATTAAGCAAAATTCCATTACCATTCCACTAACCAAGCTTATGCATTGTTAATCAAGGGTATATATTGCACATTTCTGACTGAAAAACCCTAGCCACTATTCACGAATCAGATCTGAAATTCATTTCCTCTCAAAAACTCTCATTTCCTTACTTGGATTTTTCTGAAAAAATCTTCAAAGGACTCGTGCTCTTGTCCATTGTGCCATCATCCACTATCCTTTTGGAAGCTTTTGCAAGCGTTACTTCACAACTGTAGAGCAAAGAACAACACTGTTGCATTGAGCTTCTTTCATGGTAGATATCGATTGGAGCTGCCTCAGGGTTTGTTGAGCTGAATTTCATTGTCCATTCATCAATACAAACATCATTGAGCTACTGTTTCTGCATTCCAAGGCCAAAAAACCACTGTTTCGAAACTGCATCTTCAAAGAGGTTGGTTTTCGATTCTTTCTATTCTTGAGATCATGTTGTGCTTTGGATAGATCTTGCCTTGCTGGTTATACTGAACTTTAAATCGTGGAAAATGGTTGAGTATTAAGAGAGATATGTTGAAATGAAATTTGATGTTTAGATGTTATTCTGCTCGATTCATCCTTGTTAGTTCGAATTAGATTAAATGAATGTTGGAATGTTGATGTACTCGGTGAAATGAGTCGAATGGTGTGTCCATTTCCCAAATCTGGAACAAAAAGTTCATCACGATGATGAACACGATGAACAGTGCTTAAACCCTAGTTTTCCTTCAACCCAGAGTCGTGTTTGGCTGTTTGGATTTTCATTTTGCATGAAGTCACTGTTTCATTGGCCATGCGCAAATCAGAGGATGACACACGCTTAAGTGAAACGCGGCGTTTCACTTAAGGGGCCGGTTATTTACCGTTTTGCCATTGCTGTTTATTTAATTCAATTAAATCATTTCATTTTTCAATTACTATTTCACTTGGCATGGCAAACTTAGAAAATTCATAAGTTCTTCAATATTTGTCCAAATTTGATGGGATTTTTTGTGAAATGCTCCTCATGATCTCTAGTTTATTATGGTGATTTTTCCAGAATTATTTTGCACGAGTAGATTTTAAAAATGCCTAGGGTTTGTTCATGTGTGTCCATTTTGTGTATGTTTTACCATTTTGCTTGTGAAATGATGATACTTAACCCAATGCCTCTGAAATTTTTTGTGCTTAAACTAGACATGTTCATGGTGATTTTGGTGTAGAGTTTGTGAATTTATCATTGCTGGTTCATGAGATATGATTTTTTGAATAGAGGTGTGACCATTTGTTTCACACCATTCATGTCCAACTTCATGATTTTAATTACCATGCATATTGAACTCAAAATGGTCTGGATTTTTGCATGAATATACTTATGGATGATGAGGATACATGTGAATTTTTCTCGAATTATTGATGGCATTTCCTATTTGTTTGGAATTTTCTCCCCTGTTTGGTCATTTGTTGACTTTTTGTGATACATGTTTGTATTTGGTTTGTGAAATTCTCGTTATTAATTTGATGGATGTGAAATTTGGCATGAGTAATGTAGACATCCTAAAGTTTGTCATGGTTTTAGTCCCATTCATTTATCATATGTTGTTACTGTTTTATGATTAATTGAATTTGGTGCATGTTTTGATGCTTTGTATGAGTTTGCTTGAACTTGCTTTGACTTTCTGATTTTCATTGACCTACTTCCCTTGATCCAAATGAGCTGAAATTTGGTATGCTTATCATGCTATGGATGATGTTTGATCATGAATTATTTGAGGATTTTTTGAAATGTTTGTGACTGGATTTGAATGGAGTCTTTCTGTTGACTTCTTTGAGGTTCTATATGACATGTTTTGACCTAATTTGTTTGTGAAATGATAATGATGAATGATATGAATGTGAAACCACTTGGGTTTGTTTCTTAATTGTTTGAACTTGATTTTGGATAGCTTTCACTTTCTGTTTTGGATTTTTTATCTCCTTTTGACCCTAGGCTTGTCCTAGTGGTCTTGTTTCTCATGTTTGAGTTTGCTTTTCAGGTTAAGAAGCAAATGCTTTAAGGGGATTAATGCAAATTGATTGAGTTTGATTGATTATCATGAACTAACTTGTTTGTTTTGTAGGATGCTTAGCTCATATGCTTTGAGCTTTGTGCATTGCACATTTGACTGATTGTGTTGACTGTTGATCCTTATCTTATATTGGCTTTGAATTTGAGTTGTGTACTGATTTTATTTGATTGATTTCAGGTACCATTAGTTGCTAATAGTTCTTTGAGAACTTGCATTGCTTTGCTTGATAGCATTTGCATTGAGGTAGAATCTCTTGTCTTCATGTAGTCTGGAAGACCTGGCCTGTTACTTGGCCAGGCAACTGTCTGAAGTCCTCCTTAAGAGGCGATGTTTGTGCTTGTTTACTTTTGTCCCAAGCAAGAAAAGTCCTCATTTGAGGCAATTGGTAGACAAAAGAGATATGTAGCCTATCTCCTACTATTCTGTGAGTCACTCACCTTGCTCACACCACATGTGTTGATGCATAGTGAGTAAAAACCCAAGATCAATCGAGTCAATAATCTGTGGAGAGAGTTCCTACTTTCTGAACTCCCACACCTTCTATCATTTGAAGCTCTCCCTGACCAGGGATAAGAGCATGAGGCACACCCCTCATATCCTTTCATCTGCTTCATCTTGGCTCTCAATGTCAAGGTTAAGAGCACCATTAACCCTATTCCAGTTGGCTTCAATGCCTAACCCTTTGTATGAGCCTAATTGTTTAGTTATAGAGTGTGTTGAATGACTTTGGTTGATTGATTACTTAGTTCAGTTATACATGTCTGCTTGCATGCTTTGTGCATTTATCATCATTAATTGCTCATTAGTGCATGATCATGTCATTTGTCTTTGTGACATATCTTTGTTGTCTGCCCATTGAGGACAATTGTAAGACCATTCATTGGCCATTGTTCCTACGATATGGAAGTGAGTATAAGACCATCTCATTGGCCACTCATCATCTCTTTGCTTGATGCATTTGTTTGTTGTATGTGAGGATGCAATTGTAAGTCCGTGTAATTTGGCATTTGTTTTCCCATGATCATATGTTGGAGGTTAGAGTAAGCCCAGAAAGATTGGCATCTGACATCCAAATGTCTTGTTTTGCTTTGTTGGAGATTGGTATAAGTCCAGATAGATTGGCATCCGGTATCCACTTTTTATTTCTTTATTGAGGAGATTGGTATAAGTCCATAGAGTGGCCTTTGATATCCAGTTTTGTTTTAGGAGATTGGTATAAGTCCAGTAGATTGGCATCCGGTATCCGCATTTGTTGACTTTCTTCCTTTGCTTTGCTTGTTTATTATTGCTCATTGCCTATTCCAAAGGACACACTTGAATCATCTTCTATATGATTTCAAGAGGTGAACCTTCTAGGAAGTTTTACACTCCATCTTCACCCATTCCTCCCTCTTTGTCCTAAACCTTTTCACACATTGCTTTCGAAACTTGAGATAAATATTGTGCAAACATCTTCATGCTTTCAAATTAGAAACCTGGACCCTAAGTCCTTGACTTTTCAAACTCCATTTCATAACACTTCTTTTGAATCAATCTTAATCATACTTTGACCCTCCTTTTGTGAATAATCATAATCAATTAACTTCACCCATTCAATTGTTTTGTGGCTTTGTCCATTCTTGTTAAGTTTTCATACATTAGCCATAGGTTTGATTTATCCTAGTTGGTTGATGTCAATCTCACCTATTTGTCCTTAGTTGATTGAATTGTAAGTCTTCCTTGCTTATTATAGGGTTAACCCCTCACTAGCAAGTTGAAGCTTTTCTCACATGGTGGACTCGTTGTTTGTATAAGGTTGAGTTTTCTCCCGTGGATAACGTAAGACCTTAGGGCTTGTGTTTAAAATTGAATCCACTAACTTTTGGAAATCTTTTAGCCGAACTACGGCGTTTTGATCCTTACCTTTGATGGAAGGTACGTAGGCAACGGGTTCATCCGTTCAAACACAAAAATAACTAACTTGTACATTCTTTTCTCATCATCCCAATCATGTTTGCACAATAAATATTTCATAACAAATAACAATTTTGTACAACAAGTGTGAAAAGGGCTCCCTAGGAGTACCTAGGACGTAGTGGGTGCCTAACACCTTCCCATTGCGTAATTTACCCCTTACCCAGACTCTCTGATCTTTTCATTAGTTTTCTATGTGTAAAACTTCTTAGGCTTTTGTTCGCTTTTTAGCCAGTCCTTTGGATAAATAAAAGTGCGGTGGCGACTCGATTCATTGTATGCTTTGCTTTTGATTTAATCAATAAATCATATAGCGACGAATACACCGCTACACCTAGTAACCGGTAATACCTTATTTGTTGTTTCCTAGCTGGGTCCTTCATGGATTTTCCCTAGCGAAGTCCTTAGTGTATTTTCCCACCTGAGTCCGGATTTTTATCCGAAGTATCCCTTGTGGATAGTTTTGCTGTATTGGCATATTCCCCAATACATGCATCTTTGCGTCAGCTCGAGTCTTTCCATTGATTTATTTTCATGGAATTCCTTCATGTCTCTCAACAAGTTTTAAGTCGTGACCTGCTCAGGCATTTTATCCCTTTTACTCCCTAGTAAAATTCCAGAGTCTCTGTCCCATTTAGGAGTATATTACTCCTATGGATTTTCAGTTTCTCTTGATTCCTTTTTCCTTTATAGACATATATCCCCATAGAGTATTACCTTTTGCATACATACATTTGCATCATGAGGTCTCTTAGGGACCAAAATTCGTCTCTTTGTTATTATTTAAGCCCATTCTACCTCGTCGAGACGAAGATTTTAACCTTCATATCTCCGGCTAGAATGACCTTAAATAGGGGCATCTGTAAGACCCTAATTTTGACCCTAAGATCCCTCATGGAATCATATCATTTCATTTTCATTTGCCTCAAGGATCATAGCATCTTGGCTCCTTACCCTTGGGTTGTGACTTGTGTGAGTTGGTTTGAGACCATCAAGCATGCTTGAATTGTATATTATTGCTTTTCTTACTTTGTTTACTAACCAAAAGCACAAAAATATGTCACTAACATCTTTTGTTTTGTAGCTTGAGAAATCATCAGATCCAAGGCTCCTAGGAGGCCCTAATACTCAAAGATTGGCCAGATGAAGGTGAATTTGATCAAAGCAAACCAAAGGGCTTAAGGATTGTTTCCCAAGGAAACCCTAATTCATCTATGCATCAATTGTGCCTTGTTCATGAAGCAACCTCAACCTATGATCAAATACAATCAAGGGAAGTTCTTTTATTCATCATTTCATGCATATTTGAGCTTATTTTAGTGTCCTCAATAATCAATTCATCAAGGTTTGAGGTATGGACTTGAGAAGTTGATCAGTCAATTCATCTTCTTATTTTGAAATCCACTGAGACCTAACTTTTGATATGTTTGTCAAATGAAGATGACCCCAAGAGAAACAATGTTCGTAAGAACCATATGAACAACTTTAATGTTCATCAAAAATTGATTTGAAGCTTGGAAAGTCATCATCCATTTCAAAACTTTATAGGTCATTTTGACTGAAACCCTAATTTTGGGTCAACTTCCTAGGGACATAACTCACTCATTTTTCATGATTTTGAGGTGGGATCAAATGAATTGGAAATTTTAAGATGTCTACTTAATTTGGTAGGTTGAAGAAATTTTCATAATCCTAAAATAAGTACATGTGATAATACAAAACATTATAGGAGACTTTGGACCAAAGGCATTGAAATGTGAAAAAGTCCAACTTCAAGTGCCCATAACTTTCTCATAAAAAATCGAAATGATTCAAAATTTGAGTCCAAATTGATTATCTTGAAATGATCTACAACTTTGATGT
The DNA here is from genome assembly GCF_024323335.1 of Lathyrus oleraceus. Taxonomy (NCBI): domain Eukaryota; kingdom Viridiplantae; phylum Streptophyta; class Magnoliopsida; order Fabales; family Fabaceae; genus Lathyrus; species Lathyrus oleraceus. The sequence goes on from NC_066581.1 coordinate 420,516,159, forward strand.
TGAAGGTTTTGTCATTTGAGGCTTGTATCAGCGAAACAGAAGGGCTTGAAGTTGGTCCATTTTGGAAAATTTCACATGCACATGTTTTGCACCTTGAACTTTATGACCAATTTTCACTAATTTCCCAATTCCAAATGGAGTTTTGTTAAGCATAACAATTTATCCTCATGTCAAGACCTTTCCAACCATTACCCACAAGGCCATGTTTCATTTTGGTAAGAGCTAGTTTCGAAGAGGAGAAGATTCATGTGCATTTTTAGAAACCATTTGAAAACTCCATGCACACTCATTTGCAATCATATCTGCACGTCCATTTCAGATTATTATGACTTAAGCTTGCATTTACAATTGGATTTGGGCCCTCCATGCGCCTGTACAGGCCCATGCATGGATGCCTTCATCACACATGCACATGAAATTCTCATGACTTGCCTTCCCTTCAGCTATAAATAGAGCTGCATACCTTCATCAGAAATCAACCTAAAGGCGCCTCATATGCTGCAGAAATCAATCCAAACCCCACTCTAAAGGAATTGTGCAATTTCAATTTCATTTTTCAGATCCAATTTTCAAATTCATTGGTTGATTATGGGACTTAAATTCCTTGGCCTTGCTTCATCTTCATCTCAAGAGAAAACTGCAATCAAGAATTGTGAAGGATCGTGCTCCATAGATATACATTTCAGAGGTGGATGTTCAAACTTTTTTCAATCGAAACTCACTAATTCTTGCTTATTTCTTGTGTTTATTGGTTTGGCTGAAGTCCTCTCATAAGAGGCATTTGAATTGTGTTCTTAATTTTGCAAATCCATGAAAGATTGAACACCATGATTTTCTCTCTCTGATTTCTCTCTCTATGAGGATCTAGAGGAGAAACCAATGGTACAGGGGTGATGTACATCACCCCATCTTTCCAATGATATGAGGATCGCTTCATTTGGTTAAGTTTCCATACCTGCAACTTCCACTGGCGCTGGTGAACTCGCCGGAGAAGACGGTGGTGTACACCACCGTCTCTTTTCCAGATTAAATGTGAACCATTGGATTGTGTCTCCAGATCTAATCTCCACCTTTCCTTGTTATGACTTTTAATAAATCATGGTGTTGCTCAGTTGACTCATGCATTTGGTGCGCGCACATGCCATTGCCTTTGGATCTGCCAGGTCATTTAATGAAACAGATCCAACCCGCGTGGTTTTTTTGTTATTTCTGAATTAATTCATTTTATTTTCTTAACTCCATTTTATTTCAAAAAATCATATCTCTCTCATTTTAGTTCCAAAAAATATGGGACCAATTGCATTATTTCCCTTTTTAATTCTTGTTTCTGAAAATGATTTTTAATATTTTTTATTTTGTCATTTGCTATTTTTTGTGAATTTTCTCTTTTCTGGTTAGTTTTAATTCATTTAAAATAGTTTCCAATATTTAAAAAATGCAAAAATATTTTCTTAACCTCTTTGAATGATGATGATTCTATGAAAAATATTCTCATCAATTTATTAATTGATTTGAGATTTATTTGAGATTTTAGTTCAATTAGGTTATTTTTTATTCATTTTTAATTGTTTAAAAACAGTTTCTGGTTTCTAAAAATGCTGAAATTTTTTGTCAAACTTTGTTTGACCTTGTTGAACTTAGGATGATCCATTTGGACTTTTCAAAGTTGATTTGAAATGGATTTGAAGTTTGACCTTTAATTGTTTATTTTAACTCAAGTATTATTTTAATTTAGAAAAATACCAAAAATATTTTATTTGTTTCTTGACTTCTAAGTTTCACTTTCCTTCTACTTACTAGTGTTTGGCCTTGATCCCATTCATCTTTGGTCAATGTACTTTGCTTATTTCATTTGAATTTCAATTCATGTACATTGTTATTCATCTTCTTCTTCATCTTTTTCTTTTTTATCAATGAGTTAAAGATTGGTGGTTAGCCTTGATGTATGGGAGGTTTAACCTTCCTTGATTCAAATCTAATTCATCTTGATCATGGATCAAGTGAATGGCTTTGCATTAAGGATACATTACTTCTTGATCAAGCAAAAAACCTAAATCAATACAAGATCATTTTTCTTTTCTTTTGGCATGGCAAGTTGTAGGAGCTTGGCTTACTAGTCAAGATCTCTAACTGGTGTTTGTTGCCTATATTTTTATTGACCGACCTCAAATAGGTGTGACTACTACACTAGTCCACTTACGATTGCTTAACATAGCGCTAAATTTCCTTACGGCACACTAACACTAACTATTGACCATTAACTTTTAATTCAAGTCATTTAATTCTTGCACTTTAGATTAATGCAATTTAATATTCTTGTACAATATTCATTTGCTTTTGCCCTTTTGCTCACTTGAGCTCATGTTTATGTTAATGCAATTTGCCTTTTGCTCACTTGAGTACATAATTGTGTATATACTATTGTGCTTGTGTTTTGTTTTGATTGTTTTGAACCAAATGCAAATGGACAAAAAGGACTTAGACTTTAGGACATTCCCTATGCAAAATAGAGCCAAAGAGCAATTAGGCCTCATGCCTTTAGAGTGCTATAAATGTCAAAGGGCAACTAGGCCTCATGCCTTTAGAATGATTAATGTTGAAGATGAATTGAAAGGACCTAATCTCTAAACTCACTCTTGTCTATTCTTTGTTTGCATTGTGGAACTTTTTGATGTGTGTGTTCTTGTGCTAGGGATCCCAAACTTGATCCAAATTGAAGAACCATTGTCATGAGCATCCAAAGAGAGAGATACAAAAGCCATTGGAAGATTCCTAGGAGCTTGTTTGATTGTGTGCTTGATTGCTTGAGTATTTGCTTATTTGCTTGCTTATTCCAAAGGATGGGAGTTACTTGGATCATCACTATGATCTCAAGAAGGGAACTCCATTGTGGTTTTGTTTCTCTTCCTTCATCTTTGTTTGTTTAGGACTTAGCCATTCTTCTTCTTCCCTCCACTCTAACCCAAGCGAAACTTTTGTGCAAACATTAACATTGCATTTCAAAATTAGAAACCTAAACATTATGCTTTGGATTTTTCAAATTTCTTTTCATAACACTTATTTTGAATTGAATTCTAAATCAACTTTGACCAAATTTTTGTAAATACTTCTCATTGGTAAATACAACTCACTCAATTGTTTTTGTAGTTTCAACGGCCACTTTTGCCAAAGCTTTTTCATAAGCATTAGCTCTTAGGTTTGAGTTATCCTTGAGGTTGATATAATACTCACCTATATCCTTAGTGATGGACAATAAGACTTCCATGCTTATTATAGGGTTAACCCCTCACTAGCATGTTGAAGCTATCCTCACATGGTGGATTTGTGGTTTTAGGTTGAGTTTTCTCCCTTTGATAATAAAATACCTTAAGGCTTTTGGACCAATTGTAGTGGGGTATTCGTTACCATTAGAGATATTGACTAAATCCAAGGTAAATCATACAAGTCGATTCGCCACCGCACTTCTATTTATCCAAAGGAATGGTTAGAAAGCGAACAAAAACCTAAAAGTTTTATCGAATCAAAAACTAGTAAAAATGTCAGAGATCTGGGTAAGGGGGTTGGTTATGCAATGGGAAGGTGTTAGGCACCCAAAGCATCCTAGGTACTCTTAGGGAGCCCTTTTCACATTTGTTGCAAAGGTTGTTGTTTTTTTTGTGAAAATTTATTTGTGCAAACATGATTGAAGGGATGAGAAAAGCGTGTATGTTTATCTAATGTACTACTTATTAAAAGAAGGGTCAAAAGGAAATGACTCGCACGGACGTCGCATCCACTGCATACGTATCTCATCTGAATCTGAGAATCAGAGTCTTCGTAGCTCGGCTACCTATGGGTTAAAGAGGAGTGTGCTCGCTTAGACATCGCGTCTGATGCCTACGTATCTCATTTGGGATAAAAATCAGAGCAAAACGTAGTTCGACCACCTATGGGTTAAAGATGAGTGTGCTCGCTAAGACATCGCGTCTTATGCCTACGTATCTCATCTGGGATGAAAATCAGAGCAAAACGTAGTTCGACCACTATGGGGTAAGGGTTGTGTTTTGGGGTGAACGACGTTACTACGCAATCTACCGGATGCTCGACCTTTGGAGACTTACTCGCCTGTAGTAGAAGGAGATAACGTGTTCTTAGGAGAAGAAAAATCAATGAGTTTGGGGTGTTGAGGGATGCTCATGCAAAAAGGAAGTCCTATATGAAGGAACCGCGCTACCTTAAACGACATGCCACGAGAGGCTATACGAAACCTAAGAAATCGGTAACATGCGGGAAAATTAAAGGGATCGAGAGATCTACCGTACGAATAAAGATCCGAAGTAACAACAATTAGATAAATAAGAAACCCAAAGACTCTTCCAAGCTAAACACCATCAAAGAAAGCGAGTCAGTACAGGTAATCGGAATAGACCTCCAGGTGGTACCCCACAAATAAAGTGGTACGCCAAGCAAGCTATCCCTGCAAGACTATGTGAGCCCTCACAAAAACTCAACAAACATGTTAGAGAAACAAGATAAGGTAATCAAGAGTTGCCCCCAAATCAAAATGTAACCACATGAATCATGCCATTAAAATTCACAAAAAGCTCACAAAAAGCAACCAAGGGTAGGAGGCCTAAATCTCTTGTCAAACACATGCATCAAAAGGGTATCAAATTCACCCATAATACCTCATACATTCAGAGCATTCAAATTAAAAGCATAAAGTAATGGGAATAAGGCAAACCTGACTAGAGAGATCGAATGAAATTGAATTTCCCGGTTGGGTTTGCAAAGCAATATGAGGGTTTATATGAGAGGGAATTGGTTCTTTGCCGATGAGTTCCCTTCAGTCTCTGGAGGTTGCTCTGAACTCTGTTAGCTCTTCTCTCACTATCTTTTTCCCTTCCAGGGTAATAGGAATAGAATGCCTTTTGTTTCACTAAAACTCTGAATTTATAACCTGATTTTTGTGGACCCGTGGGCTAAAATGAGAGAGGCTCAAGTCCAAAAATTTTGTCTTATATTTTATTTATTTATTTATTCATTTATTATTATTATTATTATTATTTCATTTTTCATTTTTTTTTCATTTTTTTTTTAAACACGTGGGCTTCGCCTAGCGAGCATGACAGTTCAAGAAATTCCTCTGAGCATAGGTGATTCTGGTGGCTTTTCTTGGGACTCGCTAGGCGACCCATTCTGCTCACCTAGCGAGCATGACAACTCATGAACAAACTTTTACTCCTTCAAGATTAACGTTTTGACTGACGAATAGACCCCATTTGAACCTGTTGGAGGTATCCCAAGCCATTCCCTTGTGTTGACTGATCATCTAAATAGAACCCACAAAGTGTCTTGGATGATACTCAAGCTTCAAACAAAAGATGTTAGTGACACATTTTTGTGCTTTTGGTTAGTAAACAAAAGTAAGAGAAACAATGATGTATAATTCAAGCATGCTTGGTGATCTCAAACCAATCACAAGGAGTCCCACCCAAAGGCAAAGGGAACCAAGATGCTAAAGATCCTTGAGGCAATGCAAATGCAATGTTATGATACCATGAGGGATCTTAGGGTCAAAATTGGGGTCTTACACCAATCAATTCACCAACTTCTTTTTTTGAGATTTTTACCCCGAACTACGAGGTTTTGATGCTACCTTTTTAAGATGGTACGTAGGCAATGGGTTTATCCATTCAAACACAAAATTGTAAATGATTTGTATATTCTTCTCTCATCCCCCCAATCATGTTTGCACATCTAACTTTCACAAATACCAACCTACCTTACAACATTGTGAAAAGGGCTCCCTAGGAGTACCTAGGATGTTTTGGGTGCTTAAAACCTTCCCATTGCATAACCAACCCCCTTACACAGATCTCTGACATTTTTATTAGTTTTTGATTTGATAAAACTTCTCGTTTTTTGTTCGCTTTCTAACCTTTCCTTTGGATAAATAGAAGTGCGATGGTGACTCGAATTGTATGATTTACTTTTGATTTAGTCAATAAATCTAAAGGTAACGAATACCCCGCTACAGTAGGCACAAGCTGATAATCAGGAAAAGTGAAGCAACGATAGAGAGGATCATAAAAATGAACCAACACACTCAAGAGTCCTTCAACCACATTAGCAGACAAGATAGACAAAAGCTTCCCATGACGCTGCTTTAAGTCCAAGGGATCTAATACAAAGGATGACAACTTCCTTAACTCTTTCAAGTCGGGACATCTGAAACTGTACTTCTTAGTGTTCCTTCGTCCATAATCCATGGTCTGAAAATATTTGCAAATAATACCTCAGTTCCTTGAAATTTTCGTGTGATGAATGTTATGATGCACATGAACGCATGGATGAAAAAATCACAAATAAGGGATCACACACAAGGAAAACAAATAAAGGTCAAGGGATAAATCAAGTCATTGTCAAGATCAATCATCCATTTTGATGGATTATGGTTTTCACCTTATCAACACCCAAGTTCCATTGATATTGACAAGACTTGATTGGATCAACCAAGAATCAAGGGTTTGTTGTAAGTCACGAGCATGAAGTCTGGGTAAGAACCATCCCAAAGGAGTGAACTAAGGATATTAACTTGTAGGTAATGTTCTAGAATTTCCCAGAGTCTTAATTCAATCTATCGGATATAACTCAATGGGGAAAACCATCCGAGTATATGTGTTGGGAAGGAACAAAAACAATCAACATCCACGAGGATATAACCCAGTGGAGAATATGGAAGAAAGGATAGAAGCTTTCTGCTTATGGAGCTGACTCTATACGGAGAGATCAGACACACACATCTACTCGGGGAAGTATATCACCAAATAGCAGGAGACAGCAAACAACGATATATGGCAAAGAATGCAACATGAATATCTGAATGTTATAATTATGCATGTATGCGCGTGGTTTATTTATGATGTATGTTGACAAACAGACATATTTAACACAACCAGGTCCAGGAATCAACCACCCGGTACTACATCTCAAGAGAGAAAGCCAAGTTCACCGGAGAGTATCCAATCTACTAGGGATCAGAGATACCAGGAAGCAAAGAACTCTGCAAGGGATGAATCATCAATCATTCCAGTTGGGGACGAGAGTTATCACAGACAAGGTCCACCACACCAATAACTCTACTGGGGAATCTATCCGAGGAGATAAAGGATTTATCGGGATCAACCACCAAATACTGCTCTTGCCCAAAGAGATCCAAGCTGCTGAGGAAGAAAGATTGCTACTCTGCTGAAGGGAAGAGAGGTGACTCTCAACAAGCAATCCACTTGGTAGGATAAACCACAAGGGGTTCCGGAGGGAGGAGATACAGTCATGGCAGGAATATGGACAAAATTCTTACCCTGTTGGGGATCGTACCACCCTTGGGAGAGCACTGAGGATCTCCTAAGTATCCTTTCGTCATTGTGAATGTTCACTTTGCTTAAAAACAAATTATAAAAAATTTGATCGTTTAAAACAATGATATTTTCTTAATCAAAACATGCAAAACATTTGTTGAATAGAAACAGATAAGAGTGCCAATAATTGGATAAAAGGCTCAAATTTATTTGATAGAATGGTAGTCTGCGAATGGCAAGACTCCATAGATCTTTACAAATTTGAAATTGGTGATATATATTGGAAAAGGGCTACATTGAACATAATGACCATTTCTCCACCAATTGTGAATCCGATGTATTTGAAGCTTTGGCTGATAATGAGCAAGGATCTCTGAAGGACGACAGTTGTAGAACATAGTCTTGTCAGGATGCAGTTACTTGCCAAATCCCTAACTTTTGCCTAGATTGCCCCAGGATGAGGTACTCAATCTAGCGGGATACATATATCATTATTATATATTTTTTGTGTCTCTAACTTTTGCCTGGATCGCCCTTTCGGGTTTTCAATCCACCGAGACGCTCATTTTTGCCTAAGCCACCCTTTCGGGTTTTCAACTTAGCGAGCTATTCAGTTTTTATTTTTTTTAGACGAAGTATTTCTTGTCTGCATCTGAATTCACAGGACGAGTGAAATCCTCCCCATCCATAGTTGTAAGTATCAAAGCGCCGCCTGAAAAGGCCCTCTTAACAACATACGGACCCTCATAGTTCGGAGTCCACTTTCCCCTGGAATCGGGCGCGAAAGACAAAACTTTCTTGAGCGCAAGGTCACCTTCTCGGAACACATGAGGCTTGACCTTCTTGAGCGCAAGGTCACCTTGATATAACTGACCGTGGCACATGGCAGTCAATCTCTTTTCTTCTATCAAGTTCAGCTGGTCATAACGACTCTGAACCCATTCAGCATCAGTCAACTTGGCCTCCAATAAGACTCTCATTGATGGGATCTCTACCTCTACTGGGAGTACCGCCTCCATGCCATAAACAAGATAGAAAGGGGTTGTCCCTGTCGAAGTGCGGACAGATGTACGATAGCCATGCAAAGCGAATGGCAACATCTCATGCCAATCTCTGTACGTAACAACCATCTTCTGGATAATTTTCTTAATGTTCTTATTAGCAGCTTCAACATCCCCATTCATCTTGGGTCTATAAGGAGAAGAATTATGATGTGCAATCTTGAACTCTCTACACAGCTCTTTCATCATTTTGTTGTTCAAGTTAGATCCATTATCAGTAATGATCTTATCTGGCACACCATATCGGCATATGAGTTGATTCTTGATAAACTTCATGACCACCTGCCTGGTCACATTTGCATACGACGCCGCTTCAACCCACTTGGTGAAGTAATCAATTGCTACGAGAATCAATCTTTGTCCATTTGGACGCTTTCGGCTCTATCATGCCAATCATGTCAATTCCCCACATGGAGAAAGGTCATGGTGATGAGATCACATTCAAAAGTGTCAGGGGAATATGAATATTATCAGCATAAATATGACACTTGTGGCATTTCTTCACAAATTTGCAGCAGTCAGACTCCATTGTCAGCCACTAGTAGCCTACTTTTAACATCTTTCTAGCCATGGCATTTCCATTGGAATGAGTACCAAATGAACCCTCATGGACCTCAGTCATCAACAGGTCTGCTTCATGTCTATCCACGCATCTGAGCAGAACCATGTCAAAATTTCTTTTGTAAAGCACTTCGCCATTGAAGTAGAAACTTCCTGACAATCTCCTCAAAGTCTTCCTATCTTTTACAGATGCCCCAGGCGGGTAAATCTGGCTCTGAAGGAAACACTTGATATCATAATACCACGGCTTATCATCTTTTACTTCTTCTACTGCAAATACATGAGCTGGTCTGTCCAAGCGCATCACGGTGATATTGGGGACTTCATTCCACAATTTAACCACAATCATTGAAGCAAACGTAGCAAGAGCATCTGCCATCCGATTCTCATCTCGAGAAATATGATGGAAGTCAACCTCAGTAAAGAACGTTGAAATCCTCCTCGCATAATCTCTATATGGAATAAGGCCAGGCTGATTCGTTTCCCATTCACCCTTAATCTGATTAACAACGAGGGCCGAATCAGCATATACATCAAGATGCTTGATCCTTAGATCAATACATTCCTCCAATCCCATAATACAGGCTTCATACTCAGCCATATTATTTGTGCATTTGAAAGTTAGCCTTGCTGTAAAAGGAATATGCGCGCCCTAAGAAGTAATAATCACGACCCCAATACCATTTCCATACTGATTTACAGCGCCATCAAACACCATACTCCATCTGGAACCAGGCTCTGGCCTTTCATCAAGTGTAGGCTCATCGCAATCTTTCACTTTAAAATACAGAATTTCCTCATCCGGGAAGTCATACAGAACTGACTGATAATCTTCAATAGGCTGATGTGCCAAATGGTCAGCCAAGATACTACCTTTAATAGCCTTCTGAGCTCGATACTCAATATCATACTCATATAACAACATCTGCCAACGGGCAATTCTCCCTGTTAAAGCAGGTTTCTCGAAAATGTACTTGATTGGATCCATTCTGGATATCAACCAAGTCGTATGATTTATCATATACTGGCGTAAGCGCTTAGCAGCCCAAGCCAAAGCACAACATGTCTTTTCAAGCATTGAGTATCGAGACTAACAATCAGTGAACTTCTTACTCAGGTAGTAAAAAGCATACTCCTTCTTCCCTGATTCGTCTTGCTGACCAAGGACACAACCCATCGAGTCTTCAAGAACAGTCAGATACATGATCAAAGGTCTTCCCTCTATAGGCGGAGACAGAATCGGAGGCTCGAACAGATATTCTTTAATACTGTCGAAAGCTTTCTAGTAATCCTCGGTCCAATCATGGTATTGATCTTTCCGGAGGAGCTTGAATATAGGCGCACATGTGGCAGTCATGTGGGATATGAATCTGGAGATATAATTCAAGCGGCCAAGAAAACCTCGGACTTGCTTCTCAGTTTTGGGCGCAGGCATCTCTTGTATTGCTTTGACCTTTGCAGGATCAACCTCAATACCTCTTTCACTAACAATGAAGCCCAATAACTTGCCAGAACGGACTCCAAATGTACACTTGTTGGGATTCAGACGAAGCTTATATTTCCTCAAAAGCTGGAAAAGCTTCAACAAATGCTCTACATGTTCAACTTCCGTTCTTGACTTAGCAATCATATCGTCAACATATACCTCAATCTCCTTGTGCATCATATCATGAAACAAGGTGGTCATAGCTCGTTGATACGTGGCTCCGGCGTTCTTCAAACCGAAGGGCATCACTCGATAATAGAATGTTCCCCAAGGTTTGATGAATGTTGTCTTCTCCATATCCTCGGGTGCCATTTTAATCTGATTATATCTGGAAAATCCATCCATAAACGAGAAGACTTTGAATTTAGCTGTATTGTCTACCAACATATCAATATGTGGTAGAGGGAAATCATCTTTCGGACTAGCTTTATTCAAGTCTCTATAGTCCACACACATCCGGACTATTCCATCGTTCTTAGGCACGAGCACAATATTGGCCACCCATTGAGGATATATAGAAGTCACCAGAAACCCCGCATCGATTTGCTTCTGAACTTCCTCTTTCATCTTCACTGCCATATCAGGATGAGTTCTTCTGAGTTTCTGCTTTACAGGCACGCACTCAGGCTTCAAAGGTAGGAAATGTTGCACAATATCAGTATCTAGACCAGGCATGTCTTCATATGACCAGGCAAAGACGTCAACATATTCTCGTAGCAGCTCAATCAACCCCTTCTTATCAGATTCTTCCAGAAGTGCCCCAATCTTTACCTCTCGCACACAATCTTCAGACCCCAAGTTGACTGTTTCCAGATTCTCAAGATGCGGCTGAATGATCTTCTCTTCATGCTCAAGTAGCCGGGTAATCTCTATAGGAATCTCATCAACATCCTTCTCCTCTGCCTGAAATACAGGGAATTCAAAATTGGGAGATGGTGTTGGGTCATTATGTTCAATGGGTTTAGAAATCAACCTACATAATGATTTTTGGATATGAAAAGCTTTAGAATTCAAACAAGGCAAATCATTATGCAGATGAGAAGATTGATTTTATTTTATTTTTTAGGGTTTTATGTGATCACCAATTTCATGCAAAAGCGAAAAGGGAAAATAAATGGAAAAACAAACATTTAACATGAATTTATTGAATGAAAATATCATTGTACTTATGCGCCAACAATGTCATCACTCCTCCTTTTGGCATGGGAGAAGGGTTTTCAAACAAAGTGATTATTACGTTGACTTATGGACAACTGTTGGAATATCCACAACGACCCAATTGTGCAGACCCCACCAGGGATGATGAAGTTGCCAGAATCCTTTGTATCTTCTTCTAAAACAGCAACCTCCTCATCTAGACCAGTGTGGATGAAACCTCCACTCTTGAATAACCATTGCTTGTTAAAAGTACCAGAAGAAAAACCTATGCCTGCCCGGGACTCGTTGTCTTCTAACTCAATTATTTTTCCTAAGCCAGTGGTTGCACCACACTCGATGGCCAACTTTGCATCTTTGTAGGAAGCAAATGAAGGAGTTCTTTTCTCAATAGGCTCAGCAATAGATAAAGCTTGGAAAGGAGTTCCAACTTCAACCTCAGCATCTATATAAGAGAAGGAAGACAAATGGCTCTAGTGTAGTACCGGTGAGTCGGCTTGTCTTAAAAATAAATGAAAGACACAGAGTTAGACCACAGGGCAAGGGACCGGAAACAAAACGTGTTTATGCATATGATGCCTGCAATGCTTGTGCATATGATTTGTTTTGTATTTCAAAGGAACTTTAGAGTTTTATTTGCAAATTTTGGAAATATTAAGCATTTTATCACATATTGAAATATCTCATCAAATAATATCAAGGAAAAGAAGTGCAACATCGTCAATCATATACAAGAGAAAAGGAAAATAATCGTCTTATGGATCCCTAGAAACAATCATCTAAATCTCAGGACACATGAAGATAAGATGCGCGAAGCCTCTTCACTTCCCTCTCATAGGCTGCCTCCATATCGACCTTCTCTTTGGCGAGTCGATCATACTTCCTCTTCCAGAACTTAGAAGAATGAGGAAGTAGAGAAGTCCATACATCATCAGGGTCATCAATAACCTGATGCTCAAGAAACTCAATCAACGCATCCTTCTCCTTAATCTGCTGAAGCAACTCTTCACGTTCACGGATCCAGGCACGTGAACGGTCTTCGTCTCTCAACTCCTCTACTCCTTGATTAGGGAGGGTTGAAGGCCCAACGATAATCATAGGTGTAGGTCTCGGATACTCGTAAGGCATGAGATACTCAGACGCCCTCTTCCTAACCCAAACAGTGTAAGGCTCCAAAGCGATGCAATTCTTAGGACCCAACTCTTTCCTTCCTTTCCTATGAATCTTGCGCCAAGCGCGGACCATCCTAGCTTTCAAGCCTTGGGGATCTTTACCATCCTGAAAGAATACACCCTCTAACAGAATGTTATTGGGTTTATCCTTTAAGGGGAACCCAATCTGCCGACGTGCCAAAACAGGATTGTAGTTAATCCCACCACATGTACCAAGAAGAGGTACATTGGAGAATTCGCCACAAGAGTCAATAATCTGCACACCATCTAACACACGGTTATACCAAGAGATATCATCATTAGTGAGAGACATAAGTCTCGTGGACCACCGTAGACATTCCTTGTTCTCCTTGAAAGCGACCGTCTGAGGTAAGTGAGAAATAAACCACTTATGCAACAGAGGCAAACAACACACAATGGTGCCACCACCCTTTGCATTCCTCATATGCAAAGAGAAATAGGTATCGCCCAACAGAGTCGGAATGGGATTAAGAGTAGAGAAAATCCTAATATCGTTGACATCCACAAACTTGTCGATGTTGGGGAATAACACTAGCCCATAGATGAGAAGTACAAATATGGCCTCAAAGACGTCCTCGCTCATGGCCTTCCCATACATAGTAGCTTGAGCAATGAGGAACTCAGAAGGGAGACCTTGAATTCCCCCTTTGGTAATCATATGAGCATCAACCAGAGATTCATCTATGTGTAACATGTCAGCTATCTCTTGAGAAGTGGGAACTCTTTCCAAGCCACTGAACGGCAACTGATCCAGAACAGGTATACCCATAAGATAAGCATACTCCTCAAGGGTAGGCAAAAGCTGGAAATCCGGAAACGTGAAGCAACGGTACAAGGGATCATAAAACTGCACCAATACACTCACCAATCCTTCATCCACCTGAGTAGTCAGAAGAGGAAGAAGCTTCCCAAAACAAGCCTTGAAACCCAAAGGATCTAATACATAGGATGTCAGATTCCTTAACTCTTTCAAATCTGGTTGCCTGAAGCTGTACTTCTTTGTATTCCTTCTTTGTCTTTCCATGTCTGAAAATTTTGCAAATAAACCCCTTAAGTTCCTGGAAAATTTTCTTATTTATTGATGATATGGATGCAAATGGGTGCATGAATGCATGAATGCAACAATCACATCAAGGATCAAGCAAAGCACACCAAACAAAGGTCATGGGATGGATCATGTTATCCTTATTATCAACCATCCATTTTGGCGGATTATGGTTTACACCTTATCAACACCCAAGTTCCATTGATATTAAGGATTCATGAACGGATCAACCATGAATCAAGGGTTTGTTGTAAGTCACGAGCATGGAGTTAGGTTAAGAACCACCTAAAAGGGAGTGTACTACGGTTTAAACCTGCCAAACATGTTCTACAAGAGGTTCCCATAGTCATCATCCCATCTTTCGGATATTATTGGAGAAACGACTACTCGTATTCCGAAAATATTCTCAAGAGAGACTCTTATGAGTGTAGTATCGCGTAACAATCGTATCAAATCTTACACTTGAACGACTTTTGCACTACATCCTAAGAATAGGCCAAGATGGGCTTGGTAAACTAAGGTCCTTGGCTTCTAAGGTATATATTGGAAAGAGTAATGTCTAACCACAACTTACTTGTGTGACATTATTGATCCCAACATGACCTCCACCAAGTGAATGGACTTGCAAGTCAACTTGCTAAGGAATAACTCCACACAAGTCAACAAGTATATGCCATTCTCCTATCCTAAGTGCACTCGAGTTCGGGTATAGAACTCATCTCACAAAGATCACCAAGCATACAAGGAATTAATATTCAAGCAATTCAATCATTACATACAATACAGTAATCCCAAATTGCACAAAAATATGTCACCAAAAAAAAATATATACAATACAATACAACAAATATGAAAAGTAGGCAAAACCCACTAGGATTTATCATTCCCCAGCAGAGTCGCCACTTTTCTGTAGCGGGGTATTCGTTACCATTAGAGATATTGACTAAATCCAAGGTAAATCATACAAATCGAGTCGCCACCACACTTCTATTTATCCAAAGGAATGGTTAGAAAGCGAACAAAAACCTAAAAGTTTTATCGAATCAAAAACTAGTAAAAATGTCAGAGATCTGGGTAAGGGGGTTGGTTATGCAATGGGAAGGTGTTAGGCACCCAAAGCATCCTAGGTACTCCTAGGGAGCCCTTTTCAAATTTGTTGCAAAGGTTGTTATTTTTTTTGTGAAAATTTATTTGTTCAAACATGATTGAAGGGATGAGAAAAGCGTGTATGTTTATCTAATGTACTACTTACTAAAAGAAGGGTCAAAAGAAAATGACTCGCACGGACGTCGCATCCACTGCATACGTATCTCATCTGAATCTGAGAATCAGAGTCTTCGTAGCTCGGCTACGTATGGGTTAAAGAGGAGTGTGCTCGCTAAGACATCGCGTCTTATGCCTACGTATCTCATCTGGGATGAAAATCAGAGCAAAACGTAGTTCGACCACCTATGGGTTAAAGAGGAGTGTGCTCGCTAAGACATCGCGTCTTATGCCTACGTATCTCATCTGGGATGAAAATCAGAGCAAAACGTAGTTCGACCACCTATGGGGTAAGGGTTGTGTTTTGGGGTGAACGACGTTACTATGCAATCTACCGGATGCTCGACCTTTGGAGACTTACTCTCCT
The DNA here is from genome assembly GCF_024323335.1 of Lathyrus oleraceus. Lineage (NCBI taxonomy): Eukaryota > Viridiplantae > Streptophyta > Magnoliopsida > Fabales > Fabaceae > Lathyrus > Lathyrus oleraceus. The sequence goes on from NC_066581.1 coordinate 420,531,630, forward strand.
GTAGTAGAAGGAGATAACATGTTCTTAGGAGAAGAAAAATCAATGAGTTTGGGGTGTTTAGGGATGCTCATGCAAAAAGGCAGTCCTAGATGAAGGAACCGCGCTACCTTAAATGACATGCCACGAGAGGCTATACGAAACCTAAGAAATCGGTAACATGCGGGAAAAGTAAAGGGATCGAGAGATCTACCGTACGGATAAAGATCCGAAGTAACAGCAATTAGATAAATAAGAAACCCAAAGACTCTTCCAAGCTAAACACCATCAAAGAAAGCGAGTCAGTACAGGTAATCGGAATAGACCTCCAGGTGGTACCCCACAAATAAAGTGGAACACCAAGCAAGCTATCCCTGCAAGAGTATGTGAGCCCTCACAAAAACTCAACAAACATGTTAGAGAAACAAGATAGGGTAATCAAGAGTTGCCTCCAAATCAAAATGTAACCACATGAATCATGCCATTAAAATTCACAAAAAGCTCACAAAAAGCAACCAAGGTAGGAGGCCTAAACCTCTTGTCAAATACATGCATCAAAAGGGTATCAAATTCACCCATAATACCTCATACATTCAGAGCATTTAAATTAAAAGCATAAAGTAATGGGAATAAGGCAAACCTGACTTGAGAGATCGAATGAAATTGAATTGCCCAATTGGGTTTGCAAAGCAATCTGAGGGTTTATATGAGAGGGAATTGGTTCTTTGCCGATGAGTTCCCTTCAGTCTCTGGAGGTTGCTTTGAACTCTGTTAGCTCTTCTTTCACTATCTTTTTCCCTGCCAGGGAAATAGGAATAAAATGCCTTTTGTTTCACTGAAACTCTGAATTTATAACCTGATTTTTGTGGACCTGTGGGCTCAAATGAGAGAGGTCTAAGTCCAAAATTTTATGTTATATTTTATTTATTTATTTATTTATTTATTTTTTTATTTTTTTTATTATTTTTTATTTTATTTTATTTTTCGTTTTTCGTTTTTTTTTCGTTTTTATTTTATTTTATTTTTTTATACACGTGGGCTTCGCCTAGCGAGCATGACAGTTCAAGAAATTCCTCTGAGCGTAGGTGATTCTGGTGGCTTTTCTTGGGACTCGCTAGGCGACCCATTCTGCTCGCCTAGCGAGCATGACAGCTCATGAACAAACTTTTGCTCCTTCAAGATTAACGGTTTGACTGACGAATATACCCCATTTGAACCTGTTGGAAGTATCCCAAGTCATTCCCTTGTGTTGACTAATCATCTAAATAGAACCCACAAAGTGTTTTGGATGATACTCAAGCTTCAAACAAAAGATGTTATTGACACATTTTTGTGCTTTTGGTTAGTAAACAAAAGTAAGAGAAACAATGATGTATAATTCAAGCATGCTTGGTGATCTCAAACCAATCACAAGGAGTCCCACCCAAAGGCAAAGGGAACCAAGATGCTAAAGATCCTTGAGGCAATGCAAATGCAATGTTATGATGCCATGAGGGATTTTAGGGTCAAAATTGGGGTCTTACACCAATCAATTCACCAACTTCTTTTTTTTAGATTTTTACCCCGAACTATGAGGTTTTGATCCTACCTTTTTAAGATGGTACGTAGGCAATGGGTTTATCCATTCAAACACAAAATTGTAAATAATTTGTACATTCTTCTCTCATCCCCCCAATCATGTTTGCACATCTAATTTTTCACAAATACCAACCTACCTTTCAACATTGTGAAAAGGGCTCCCTAGGAGTACCTAGGATGTTTAGGGTGCTTAAAACCTTCCCATTGCATAACCAATCCCCTTACCCAGATCTCTGACATTTTTATTAGTCTTTGATTTGATAAAACTTCTCATTTTTTGTTCGCTTTCTAACCTTTCCTTTGAATAAATAGAAGTGCGATGGCGACTCAAATTGTATGATTTACTTTTGATTTAGTCAATAAATCTAAAGGTAACGAATACCCCGCTACAGTAGGCACAAGCTGATAATCAGGAAAAGTGAAGCAACGATAGAGAGGATCATAAAAATGAACCAACACACTCAAGAGTCCTTCAACCACATCAGCAGACAAGATAGACAAAAGCTTCCCATGACGTTGCTTTAAGTCCAAGGGATCTAATACAAAGGATGACAACTTCCTTAACTCTTTCAAGTCGGGACATCTGAAATTGTACTTCTTAGTGTTCCTTCGTCCATAATCCATGGTCAGAAAATATTTGCAAATAATACCTCAGTTCCTTGAAATTTTCGTGTGATGAATGTTATGATGCACATGAACGCATGGATGAAAAAATCACAAATAAGGGATCACACACAAGGAAAACAAATAAAGGTCAAGGGATAAATCAAGTCATTGTCAAGATCAATCATCCATTTTGGTGAATTATGGTTTTCACCTTATCAACACCCAAGTTCCATTGATATTGACAAGACTTGATTGGATCAACCAAGAATCAAGGGTTTGTTGTAAGTCACGAGCATGGAGTCTGGGTAAGAACCATCCCAAAGGAGTGAACTAAGGATATTAACCTGTAGGTCATGTTCTAGAATTTCCCAGAGTTTTAATTCAATCTATCGGATATTACAGGTTAGGATGACTGACTCATCAACCCATAATATTCTCAAGAGAAACTCGTCTGAGTGTAGTATCTCGTAACAACTGTGATCAAGTCTACACTTGGATAGTCTCCGCACTACGTCATAAATAGGCCAAGAGGGGTTAAATCTTCTATGGTCCTCAGCTTCTCGGACCCCAAATTAGAGATAGTAATGCCTAACCATAAATACTTGTGTGACATTTCCAAATCCAAAAGGGTATCCACTAAGTAGATGGATCTCAAGCCAACTTGTTAAGGACTACTCCACACAAGTCGAACATGAAGATACCATCCTCCTATCTTAATTGCACTCAAGTTCGGGTTAGAACTTATCTCACCACTCAGAGATCACCAAGCATAACAACCAAATTATATCATACAAATAAATAGGCTAAACCCACTGGAGACTACTCCCTAGCAGAATCTGTCGCAACCTGAAAAATACAGTGCACGAAAAAACAACCGGCGAAAGAAAATGACAGAACAGTCGCCACCGTCCGTTATTCATCCCAAAGGAGGGAAAGGAAACGCTCGAAGTAAACCAGAAAAAGGAAAGGACAAGACGGGGTATTGCAACCAAATCTTGGGTTCGGGAGTCCGTTATGCGAAGGGAAGGTATTAGCACCCCTACGCATCCGTAGTACTCTACGGGATCCACTTTTGTAGTTCTTGTCTAAAGGGTGTGGGTTTATCTAATGTGTTATTTAAAAAAAGGGGGGTTAAATGAAAATGACTCGCGCGGATGTCGCATCCACTGCAAACGTATCTCATCTGAATATGAGAATCAGAGTCTTCGTAGCTCGGCTACCTAGGGGTTAAGAGTAATTGTTCTCGCTAAGACATCACGTCTTATGCCTACGTATCTCATCTGGCCTGAGAATCAGAGCAAGTCGTAGTTCGGCTAACTATGGGGTTATGGATTGGGTTTTGGACGAACGACGTCACTACGCAATCTACCGGATGCTCGACCTTTGGAGACTTACTCGCCTGTAGTAGAAGGAGTTAACGTGTTGCTTTGGGTTTTAGGGTTTGGGATGCTCAAGGGCAAAAAAGGCAGTCCTTGAGGAAGGAACCGCGCTACCTGCAGGGATACGAACACATACAAAACAAACATGTATAAAGTAAATGTGCCAACAAGGGGCTCAGAAGTAAATAAACAAAAGAAAACAAATGCCTCCTATCGAGGTCTTCCAGCTAAGAAGCGATAAAATGCGGAAAAGAGGTAAAAGTACCACACGGATAAAGATTCGAAGTAACAACAATTAAAGGAGTAAGAAACCCAGGGATCTCCCAAGCTAATGTCATCAAAGAAAGGTGAGTCAGTACAGGTAATCGGAATGAACCTCCAGGGGGTATCCCACAAATAAAGTGGGAAAACCACGCAAACCATCTCTGCAAGAGTCTGTGAGCCCTCACAAAAACTCAACAAAAGGGTTAGTGAAACACGATAAGCATTTTTTTCATGGATAACAGTTTGGTTTCAGAAACCTCAAACCCTGTGGCATACATTTCAGAAATCATGTGATTAAACATTCAAGGCATAGGTTTCACCCATTCATGCATAATTAAACCCGTGGGCAAAAACATAATGAAATTCATCCATCATACCTCATACATTCAGATGATCCAAATTAAGAGCATAAAATCATGGGAATGAGGCAAACCTGATGGGAGAGACCGGTTGAAATCAAATGGCACGGCTGGGTTTGCACGGCAATGTTAGGGTTTGCGTGAGATGAAAGTGTGTGAGTCAGATTGAATTTTTCAGAGTTGCATGGGGGTTGCTCTGAGTTCTCTGTCAGGTTTCTCTTCAGGTTTTGTCCAGGGTTTTGTTCCAAGGAAACCTCAGAGTATTTTGCTTCTCTCCCTTTTTCTCAAGTGAAGCCTTGGTATTTATAGACTGAATTTCATGGTTTTGTGGGCTCAAATGAGAGAGACCCAAGTCCAAATTTTTTTTGTTATATTTTATTTATTTTTTATTATTATTTTTATTTATTTATTTATTTTTGTAAAAAATTATTATTATTTTTTTTTTCGTTTTCTTTTCGTTTTTTTTTTTTTTTTTTTAAAGTTTCTTGGATCTAATTATGATTGACATGATGAAATGCAATATGAAATGCTAAATGAATGCATGAATGAGGAGGGCAAATTTTGGGGTGTTACAGAATCGCCACTTAATTTCTGTAGCGGTAAATTCATGTTCATCAAGCTATGGATAAGCAAGACATCAAATAACAAGAGTCGCCACCGTGCTTTTATTGTTTCCTAGGGAAAAGAGAAAAGTACGAACAAAACCCACAAATAAGAAGTTTTCAAATCAAAACTAATAAAATGTCATAGATTACAGGTAAGGGGGTTGGTTACACAGAGGGTAGGTGTTAGCACCTAAAGTGTCCTAGGTACTCCTAGGGAGCCCTTTCATTAATTATATTTTTATGTCTGACAAGACCTTCAGACTTGTGCCTACGTACCAACATAAAAATGAGGGATCAAAACCTCGTAGTTCGTGGTATAAATTTCAAAGTGGATGCATTGCTTTTAACAAAAGTTAGGTTTGAAAAGCACAAAGGCCTAAAAATGGTTTGAATCACTACGCCAAAAATGACTTTTAACAGCGCATCTTAGACAGCGCTTTTAAAAGAAAGCGCTGTCTAAGGTTAAAATTAAAAACAAACACGGAAAATGTTCCAAGAAAATAATAAAAGCGCTGTCTAAGGGGGGGTCTTAGACAGCGCTTTCTAAAAGCGCTGTCTAAGACCCCCCCTTAGACAGCGCTTTTAGAAAGCGCTTTTAAATATAGACTTTAGACAGCGCTTTTGGTAAAGCGCTGTCTAAAGTCTTTAAATTAAAAAAAAATTAAAACCAAAAGCGCTGTCTAAGGGGGGGTTTAGAAAGCGCTTTTGGAAAGCGCTGTCTTAGGCATACCTTAGAAAGCGCTTTCCACAAAAGCGCTGTCTAAGGTCTTATTAAAATAAAATTTCAGACCACAAAAGCGCTTTCGTTCTCTGTTCTTTTGTTTTCCCTCTTCTTCACTCACCTCAAAAACTTACGCCATTTCCTCTTCCCCTCAATCTCCATCAGCCGTAACCTTCTTCTCAACTCACACAACATCACGCAGACACTCCAAAACACGACATCCCCATATCACCCTATTTTCCGAAAACCCTATTTTCCGCCTTCGAGGGTCCCTCCGCCGTCACCGAAAAAGTCGACCGCCGCACTCGCCTATCACCTCCGAACCTCCTCCGTCACCCAAACAATCGAAGGTTGCAGCGCAAGGAGATAACTTGAATACGGTACGTTCTGCTCTAATGCTCTTCCTCTTCTTCCATCTTTTGAAGTTGAATGAAGTTAGAATGTTGGAGTGTTCTTGGATTTGTCAATGAAGTAAGAAAAATTAATGAACTCAGTGGGATTTCTGTCATAGAATGAAGTTAGAATGTTGGAGTGTTCTTGGATTTGTCAATGATGCTAACTGAGCTATTCTGTTAGTTAGCTAGCTTACTAGTTATGCAATGCCACAACGCCTGCTTGTTTGACTTTGGCTTGAACTGAAATGTTGGTGTTAAAAATGTGCTTGTTTGATTGTAATGCCATGAGTTCAAATAACTTGGATTGTTACTGCAATGGTTTCTTTCTTTTATACTTGTTGCACTTGTATGTTTTGCCTATGTTAATTGCTCTGCTTGAATGGACCCGTTGTTGTTTATTATAGCCTTGTATGTGTGCAATTAGATCCATGGCTGAACGTATGTGTATGGGTTGGTGTTAGCATATGGCTGCCCTGTTTGAATCTACACTCAATGCTTGTGGTTTGTCCATTGCCCTGTTGCAATCTTGATCAAATTTTTACTATCCACCACAACTGCCATTGTTAAGATGATTAATAGGGTTGTTACTGTAGGAAATGATTGTTAGCAATGCATTCATGCCCCCTTTTGAAATGGTGTTAATGGATTGCACGTGAATTGATGTATGCTGGTTGAAAAGTATGTATTGCTTGGTCTTGTTATGTAAATTTGGTCTGCAACTGTCATAGAAGTAAAAGTATGTTATGTTAATGTGCACGAAGTTTGCCATGTAATGCTATGTACTAATGCTTTGGTGTACATGTTTCTTCATTGAAATTTATAATTATGATAATTATGGTTAACTGTTTGTTGAAAATGCTATGCTAATCGGTTAGTTGCTGGTGTTACAAATGCAATGTTTAATGATAGTTGGTGATTTGGGAGTTGTTAGTTTGTGTATGTATGTATATTGAATTGTGTGTGTATATGTGTATGCAATTTGATTTTCTTTATACTTGCTTGGGGCTGTCATGACTAGGCTTGGATTTAGATGTTCAATATTGTTCAAACTTCATGTTTCCTTAGTGATTATACTTGAAGATTGAATAGGTAGTTTTTTTTCTTTTTAACTGTGAAAGTGTTGTTCATCTCACTTTCATTCTAAAGGAACAAGATTTCTCCCATAAAATGATTGAACGAACTCTAATATAGTTATAGGTATACTTATAGGTATATTGTAATAGAAAAAGTTTGATTCTTGTAATATAAAAAATGAAAGTGATGAGGTAATTAAAGTTGGTATATTGGCGTATCGGATACGTTATTGAACTTTATAATTGTTAGGATATTCAAAGATACTACCTTAGTTATGTATTTTCGTCTGGATTAATTGTTTACTTTAATAAGTAGGAAAACCATGGATAAAACATGGATCTGTGCCGATCGAATGACCAAAGAGTACGAGAGTGGGGTTTTGGAATTTGTTAAGTATGCTGTTCAACAGGCTGAAAACCCCAGACGAATGCATTGTCCTTGCTTGCGTTGTTGTTATATTGGTAAGGTTGACGCACATGGATTGAAATCGCATTTGCTGAGGCATGGAATTGATCAAAGTTATCAGTGTTGGATATTTCATGGTGAGAAAATTAACGAGAATGTTGAATCGAGTGGAAAAAGTAATACGACCTATGCTTCATACGACAAAGACACGGAAACATACGATTGTGATCGAGTTGAAGAGATTGTAGAAGCACTGGAAGAAGATCTTCATGATTGTCCTGAAATGTTTGAGAGGATGGTAAGCGATGCAGAGAAACCGTTGTACAAAGGTTGCACTAAATTCTCAAGACTTTCTGCGGTATTAAAGTTGTACAACTTAAAGGTGGGCAATGGATGGTCGGATAAAAGTTTCACAGAGTTGTTGGCCCTTATGAGAGAAATGCTACCGGATGATAATGTTCTTCCTAATCGAACCTATGAGGCAAAAAAAATGTTGTGCTCTATTGGCATGAGCTATGATAAGATACATGCTTGTCCTAACCATTGCATTTTGTTTCGTAACGAATATGCAATGTTAACTGAGTGCCCTAAATGCGGTTTGTCTCGATATAAGAAAAGATTATCTCCCGCAAAAGTCTTATGGTATTTTCCGATAATTCCGAGATTTAGGCGCATGTTTCGTAGTGAAACCGATGCAAGACATCTTACTTGGCATGCAGATGAAAGAATTATTGATGGAATGTATCGGCATCCGGCTGATTCACCACAGTGGTCGAAGATTGATAATGATTATCCTGAGTTTGGATCAGAAGCAAGAAACCTTCGATTGGCATTATCTACTGATGGAATGAACCCACATGGTCTTCAAAGTATCTCACATACCACATGGCCTGTGATTCTTATGATTTATAACCTACCTCCGTGGCTATGTATGAAGCGTAAGTACATGATGTTATCTATGTTAATCTCTGGGCCTAAACAACCAGGGAATGACATAGACGTATACTTGACACCTCTGATCGAAGATTTAAAGATTTTGTGGGAGAACGGTGTGGAGATTTATGATGGATATAGGAAAGAAAGTTTCAATTTGAGGGCGATGTTGTTTGGCACAATTAATGATTTTCCAGCATACGGGAATCTATCTGGGTATAGCATTAAAGGTCAACGTGCGTGTCCTGTTTGTGAAGACGGAACCGATACGATTCGATTGGAACTTTGCCAGAAGAATGTGTTTCTCGGTCATCATAGATTCTTACATTCTAAACATCACTACCGTGGGTGGAGAAAAGCATTCAATGGAGACACCGAACATCGTAGAGCTCCACCCGCATTGTCAGGTGAACAAGTTTTTGAAAAGGTGAAAGATGTGCGTACTGAGTTTGGCAAGCCTTTTGCACATAAGATTGTGAAAGGTGGGTGGAAGAAAAGGTCGATATTTTTTGAATTGCCATATTGGAAGTCTTTGTACGTGAGACATTTTCTCGATGTGATGCATATTGAAAAAAACGTATTTGAAAGTGTTATCGGTACATTACTCAATATAAAAGGCAAGTCTAAGGATGGCCTTAAAGCAAGGGAGGACATGTTAAAAATGGGAATGAGAACTGAATTAGCACCCGTGAAGAAAGGAAGACGAACATATCTACCACCTGCTGCTTTTACTTTATCTAGAAAGGAGAAAAAAAATTTGTGTAAGTCTCTGAGTGAAGTTAAGGTTCCAGAAGGATACTCATCTGATATCAGAAGACTTGTTTCTATGAAAGACCTCAAGTTGAAGAATTTGAAGACACATGATTGCCATGTTATAATGGAACATTTTCTACCGATAGGTATACGTTCTATTTTGCCAGAAAAAGTAAGAAGTGCCATAACTAAATTGTGTTTTTTCTTTAGGTCAATTTGTAGTAAGGTGATCGATCCCGAGATCTTACCAACACTACAAAAAGAGATTGTAATTACCTTGTGTGAGCTTGAAATGTATTTTCCTCCGTCTTTTTTTGACATAATGGTTCATTTAGTTGTTCATCTTGTGAAAGAGACACAGTTGTGTGGACCAGCTTATATGAGATGGATGTACCCTGCTGAACGGTATATGAAAATATTAAAAGGGTACGTGAAATCCCGAAGTCGACCAGAGGGTTGTATTGTTGAACGATACATTGTTGAAGAAGCTGTTGAGTTTTGTACTGAATATTTGTCTAACGTTCAATCGATTGGACTCCCCAGAGCTCAGATTTTCGACAAAATGGAAGGTAAAAAATTAATTGGGAATAAAATTGTGACAATATCAAGGGATGAACGGGATCAAGTTCATTTGTATGTTCTGCACAATAATAATGAGGTTGAGCCATATGTTGAAATGCACAAGGATGTACTCCGAAGGTTAAATCCGAACAGAAATGAAAATTGGATAGTTATAGAGCACAATCAAAGTTTCATACAATGGTTGAAGGATCATATTTATTTGAAGCGCTCTTCAGATCCTTCTTCGGTAACAGAAAGGTTGAGATGTTTGGCATATGGTCCAAGTTTGCATGTGTTTTCTCATAGCGCATATTCAATTAATGGATACACATTTTATACCAAAGAACAAGATGATAAGAGTACTATGCAAAATAGTGGTGTCACCGTGCTAGCTGAAGCAATGCATATATCAAGTATGAAGGACTTAAACCCCAAATATGCAAATTTGTCATATTTTGGAGTTATTGAGCACATTTGGGTGTTTGATTACGAGAAGTTTCAGATTCCCATCTTTGGTTGCAAGTGGGTGAATAGTAGTGGCATACGAATGGATAAGTCTGGATTTTTGCAAGTTGATCTTACTAGGGTGGGGTACAAAGATGAACCTTTTATTCTAGCATCTCAAGCTAAACAAGTGTTCTATGTGAATGACCCGAAGAGTACAAAATGGTCTATAGTGCTTTTCTCTAACAAAGTGACTGATGATAGCGGTGTCGATCAATGTGATATTGATGTTGAGAATGAGTCATGCATTAGACGGAATGAGTTGAATAGAAATGATGAAGTTGAGGATCTTATACCGGATGAGTCATATATAAGAAACGATCATAATGAGGGAATTTGGATCAATTCATCCGTACGCATTGCTAAGAAACAAGTGATTAATATTCCAACAAAGAAAAGAAAGAGATGTTAGTGACTTAGGTAAATTATCCATGGTTTCTTTATTTATTTTTTTCAATTGTTTTGATTATAAGTTATATGTGATAATGCATGATTTCATTATATTTTTGTTTTCAATTGCTTTGATTATAAGTTATATCTGATAATGCATGATTTCTTTATTTTTTTGTTTTCAATTGCTTTGATTATAAGTTATATTTGATATTTGATGGTTTCCTTGGTTTATTACAGGTTAGACATGGCTGATAACCAACAGGAGGAAGTTAGTAAAAAAGTATCCGCGGAAGAAGAAATTCGAAGAGGCATCACAGTAATGAGGAGGGTGGTCCAAGGAAGATCTCGAGGCATCATACTAGATGTCTGTTGGAACAACCAGGGACAGCTTATAGAACATAATGGGCATACCTTAACTAGTTTTATCGGTGCACTAGTAAGGAATGAAATTCCCATTACATGTGATGATTGGAGAAACAAAGAGCTGAATGAGTCGAAAGAAAAAATTTGGAGTGAGATAAAGGTACAATCATTTGGCCCTTAATTATACGGTATCAATTATGTTTTTTCAATTACCGATACTAACTATCAATCTGTATGTTTTTCTTAGCGATGTTTTAACATCGAAGAAGAAAGAAGAGGTTTTTGTATGAAAATGGCCGGAAAGCTTCTAAGAGGGTTTCGGACATTTTTATCATCCAAGTTCCTTAAGGATGCGGATGGTAATTTTGTGGATGCGAAGCTTCCTAAAAAATATGAAAGTTTGATATCGGCTGAAGAATGGGAAGCTTTCAAATCCAAAAGACAAGACCCGGTTTTTCAAAGAATAAGTGCTACAAATCGGGAAAGAGCATCAAGTCCCGCATATCCGTACAGAAAAGGACGTGTCGGATATGGACGCTTAGAACAATCCATGGTAAGTATTTATAAATTGCGATAACAAATTTGTTCATCATATATTAGTTTTATCTGATCAAATTGTATGACTTAATGTGTAGCTGCAGAAGGAGGAAAGTTCAGAAACATCTCTTCCTGCACATGTTTTGTGGAATGAAGCCCGTGTGGGCAAATCTGGAGTTCCTCAAGAAGAAGTTTTACACGTATACCAGAAATGTGTAAGTATAACATTTTTTCATTAATTGAATAACATTTTTATACACAAATATTTGACAAGTATACGGTATTCATCTGATTTTTCAGGAGGAGCTATCTCAGTCTATATCTCCCAATGATACTAAGGGCATACTTAGTCGGGCATTAGATGTCCCTGAGTATTCTGGTCGGGTGAGGGGTAAGGGATTTGGAGTCACTCCGACCTCCCTGAGTGTTAAAAAAGGAAAGGCTCCTAGTAATCGGGAGCTTCATGCAAGACTGGAAGCCATGCAAGCTGAGCTTGATGCATTGAGGAGAGAAAGAGAGGCTAGCGCCTCAACCGTATACAGAGATGCTTCGGACAAAAACAGTATCAACTGTACCTTTCAGCCGAACATTCCAGAGGTAATTACATATAATTGTCTTAAATTGAACTATTTGCTTAAATTATGTATTTGACATATATACATATTAACGATTTCTTGTTATTATTGGTTTTAGGGCATTTCCCATTGTCAGCTGTATTTGTCGTCACCATACTATCGGATGGTTGGCAAGGGAAAAGTGCATAACGTTAGCGGAGTATTACTCCACACTAGAGAGCTCCCTGCTGGATGTTTGAAGGTATCAGTTGATATTGCAGTTGAGCCGAATGCAGCATTACCATATCCTAGCGATGATTCGGATGCAACAACGGTGCACGAAGCAGTAGGTTCGTTTGTTGCATGGCCGACAAACCTCATATGCGTAGGATATGAGGTATGCTTAAAACTTATGTTAACTTTAATGTGTATATTCAAAGTTTAAAATTTATGCTTAAAATTTTACTTACATATTTTCCTTGGTTATGTTAAATAGACTCCCACAAAATCCAAATCAAAAGAGAATGAGGTTAGCAATGCCTCCGCACAACAAAAAAAGGAGGTTAGCAACGCCTCCGCACGGGTAAAAAGTTCTGGTGCTAAGAAGACCGTAGCTAGGAAAAAACCTACCACCAAGTATAGGTCGTGTCTCAGGACATTTCTAGAGATGACCGATATACCGACCGGAGGTGTTCGGATTGTACATATGGAGGTAGGGATTTTTGGCTTTGATTACGACCAAATGATTGGTAATGAAGACTTCATGCAAGTTTTTGGTCATGAAGAAATCGGCGTCAACGTTGTCAATACATATATTAGGTAAATCCGGTCTACTTTGTTTTATTAATTAAACAACTTATGTTAATGATGTTTACTTTATGTTAATCCGGTTTACTTTATGTTTCAAAAGAGGTGTTAATGATGTTTTTATATTAGGTTTTTGTATGACAAATTGATGCGCCCCAATGATTTGGACGAGTCATTCGGATTCTTAGCACCCGCGACCGTCAACTTAGGTTTAATCTTAAGTAGACCGCATACCGTGACAGAGTATGTTCTTCGGATCCTCATGGACAATAAAGATGCGGAGAAGTTGTTTTTTATACCGTTTAATACCGGGTTAGCATTTCATTCTAAATTCATCTATTATAATTATTTTCCAAGTTACTATCTAACATTTGCCTAATCATTACAGTGGACATTGGTTGTTGCTCGCAATCAATCCTATCCGAGAAATTGTGTATTATCTTGACTCGTTAGGAAATGATTGGACAACATACCCGGATATGAAGGTCCTAATTGACACGTAAGTGAGAATGTTCAAAAATTTTCTTAGTTTATGTGAATTGTTCTAATTGCTTCATTTTTATTTTATTAGCGTCCTACAAGCTTTTCGGGCCCAACGAGATATCCAAACCTCAAGGAGGGGCGCCAACTGCATTACATGGATTAAAGTGGCGGTATATTTTTAATTACCACATTTTTTATTATATTAGTGATGACACTTGATAAAACTTAGGATTTATAATCCATATTTTTTTTTCATATGTAGTGTCCTCAACAACGTAATCAAATAGATTGCGGGTATTTCATGTTGAGGTTTATGCGAGATACTCTTGCTTTGGGCCGATTAGTGATTCCCACCGATGTATGTATTTCTAACTTATGAGTTATTTTTATATTTACACATATCTCATATAATTAAATAGTTGGAATTAATTCAAAATATGTTATATTATTATGTAGTACTTTGAGGAATTCAAGTGTGCATTTTATACAAAGGATCAAGTGGACGAAATCAAAGAGGAGTGGTGTCAATTCATGATAGAGCTCAATGTTTTTTCATAAATTTGTGTAATTAATGTGTACATTTGTAGTATATGTAATGACTTGTAAATGTGTACATAAATTTGTATATATTTTGATACATTTAAGGCAAAATTGGTTTGAATTGGTATATATATATATTTGTTAGCCAAAAATTGGTAGAAAAAAGGCCAAAATGGCATGTATAAAATGTGATAATTCTCTGTCAAAATCTGGTTGAAAATAGGTAGAAATTCTGGTTTATAAACCTGGAAAAAATGTGGTTTAAAACAAATCCTTCAAAAAATTTCGTATACATTAGACAGCGCTTTTGTAAAAAGCGCTGTCTAAGGGGGGGATTAGAAAGCGCTTTAGGCCAAAGCGCTGTCTAAGGGGGGGGGGGCTTAGACAGCGCTTTTTGAAAAGCGCTGTCTAAGGTATACCTAAAAAAATTAAAATAGGAGGGTCTTAGAAAGCGCTTTAGGCAAAAGCGCTGTCTAAGGGGGGGGGGGGGGGGGGGGGGCTTAGACAGCGCTTTGTGAAAAGCGCTGTCTAAGCCCCCCCCCCCCCCCCCTTAGACAGCGCTTTGGCCAAAAGCGATGTCTAAGGTATACCTAAAAAAATTAAAATAGGAGGGTCTTAGAAAGCGCTTTTGGCCAAAGCGCTGTCTAAGGGGGGGGGGGGGGGGGGGGGGGCTTAGACAGCGCTTTTAAGATTTAAAAAAGCGTTGTCTAAACCTTTAGCAGCGGAGGTTTAGACAGCGCTTTAAGCGCTGTCTAAGGCTAAAAAAAGCGCTGTCTAAGGTCTTGTTTGTTGTAGTGAATGAGTTAATTCTTTTTGGCTTTTGAAAATTTTAAGTCAAGTATAGTTAAGTATATTTACAAGTTTAATTAAGAAAAGAAGTTTAAGAGTGCAGTGGCATAAGGCCAAAGTTTCTAGTTTGCAATATGGTCTAAGTTTAGAAAAACAACCACAATCAAAGAAGTTTTTAAAAGGAGGGAGGGATTTTGTAATTAAAGAATTAGGGGAGAGATGAAGAGACTAATCCTAAGCATGAATTTAAAAGTTAAGAGTTGAAAAGATCTGACCAATGGGCTGCAATCCAATAGACAAGAATGTCATATAGAAACCCAAATTCCCTTGGATATTAGAATCAAGCAACAAACAATGCACACAATATCAACTTGGAGAGCAAGGCATCAAATAAAGATAGCCACATCTAAGATTAGCAACCACATGATCTTCTTCAAATTTTCCCATGTAACAAATGAATTTCAAAATTCCATAAGTCACAAGTTCAAAGTAACAGCTTCACAATGATCATGTTGCAGATGAACTCAAATGGATCTTCAATAATGTATCATATAAAGTTTCAAATCACAAGCACTTGGTTACATGAAAGTTGCCATTGGCCAAGTCCTTTGCATAGGGAGTGTTGTCTAAATTCTAAGTCCAATTGTCTCAGATCAAACCAACAGTCCACACAAGATATTTTTTTAGGGTTTTTGTTCTTATTATGTACACTAATGGTCAAAGACCACACAAACAAACACAATATTCACAAACAAAATATATCACAAAAGATGGTCCAAGTGGACAAAGTGAAAATGACATTAACATAAACACTTAGAATGGTATGAATTATGGCAAATGAATAAGGCTTAAAAAATAAAGTGCATTAAAAGTAAATGACTTGGAATTAAATGTTAGTTGTTAATGAGTTAGGAGTTAGTATTGGTTTTGCTTTGCTTTTACTTTAAGTCATTCTTTGGAGAACACTCAACCCACTTATCACAAGCATGGATCCTTGAACCAAGATATCTTCCAAAGGAAGGAAAAAAGGCCAAGTTTCCACACAATACCATGAAAGAGGGGAGACTTACAATTTCACTAACTAGAATTCTATGCCTTTTATGTCAAAAATTTAGCATTACGTTAAGCAATCATAATTGGACTTATGTAGAAGTCATAACTATTTAAGGTCGGGCAATAGAACTTTGGTGTTAATGCATATTAGAGACATGGTATGATGAACCATGGTCATGAAACATACCACACACAAAAAGAATATGCAAAAGTGGGGGCCTAATCTCATCCATACTTATGTTGATTTTGCAATCAACTAGCCTTAGGATATAGAGATATCATAGGTCCATGATATGAATGCATAAAGAATGGGAATGAGATGAAGAGGAAGGGGAAATGGATCAAACTCACATTGGACAAAGGAAGACTTTTAGCAAATTAAGATCATTCATTCATTTTGGGAGATGGAATGTACATTCCATTAATCCCCTAAATCCAATGATCTTAACTTAACAAAGTCAAATCAACCTTGACCAAGGCCCAACAACACAATTGAAACTTCCAAAGTCAACAAAATGGCTCTACATAATTCATTTGGCATTTATTCAATTAAAAATACTAAAAATAATACATTAAATTAAATATGATTGGTCAATTTCCTAAAACCACATCAAAACACTAAAGAAAATGCCATGAGATTTATCATAGGTCAAACAAGGTCAAAGGACCTTGTAGAAAAAATTTCAGAATTTTTGGAAACTTAAAAGTATATTTAAACAATTAAAAATGTTCAAAAACTGAATTAAATCATGAAAAATATTATTAATGATCCAAAAAATAATTTTAATTCAAAATATGGAAGAGGATTTTATTTAAAAAAATTTGGTGAAACTCTCATATTTTTTGGATCAATATTAAAATTAATATGAATTAATGAAAATCAAAGGAATAAAAATTAAAATCAAAAAATCAAAAAAACGTGGACCACTTAATCTCCGTCATTAATTGTGGTGGCAACTTAAGTGGATATGAGTGTGCGTTCCACCATACACTAAGTCAAATGTTCCACACGCGTGGTAATCACTTTGGACGCCCTAGATTAAAACATTTTAAAATGAATCAATGGTTCTGAACCGTGCCACATCACTATCGGAGCCAAAGGTCAGTCATCTTCTCTGATGACCCTGGCCGGACTGGTTCAATCATCACGATATCATAAATGAAAAAGGAGGACATCATCTGAAAGATAAAATGGCGTAGATCATGAATATCACCTCAATTTTTACTAACTCCAAATATATAGAGAGATATGTGGAGTTTAATTTTGAGGTGTGTCAACTGAGTTGCTTCGATTTGACCTCAAAGCAACTCAATCTTCTTGCCTACATTGGTAGGACTTCAGAAAACCAAAGATCCAATAGAATTGATGAGAATTGAGTGAGAATCGAAGAGAATATTTTTTTTGGAAAATACCTTCAATGATGTGCAGAACTTGACCTCTCTTGCTTCAATTCGTGTTTGATCTTGCTCAGGTAGCTTGCAGAAGTGGCTTAGGAATTGTGCAAAGCTTTGGATCCTAGACATTTTGAATCTCCAAACAGTGAGATTCAAACTCAATTTTCAAATGAAAATTATCAGGTTTTCCTTTCAAATGTGAGGGTTTCAAGTATGGAGGCAAAGGAGGCAAAGCTTGCACACTTGAAATTTTATCCAAATTTGGTAATGTGAATGGCACGTGTGCATGGGCATGTACAAGCCCATGAATCATATCAATTGGATCCAAAATCCAATGAAATGAAGTCTAAATGAAGCTTGAATGGCAAGGCAAAGTTATTTGATCAATTGAAGCTTGAATCTTGCCAACTAATACAGCCCTGCTTACACCATGCGCAGACCCCTCAAACTTCATCCAAAATGAATGAATTCAGACTCTTTGGAAACATTAGATCAAGAGGAACAACTCTTATGTTGAACACTTTTCCATTTGGAACTTGTATCATGGTAAAGTTTTAGGTGGAAGTTTGGAAATTTCAACATGTTGAAATATTTTCTGTGTGTCAAGTCACAAACTTCATTATTCCACCTTGCTTAACTTTTTATGTGAGTCCCAAATGAGAAACGTGTCTTCATCAAAGTTGTAGTGATTTCAAATACCTTCAAAATGGTCACCAATTTGACATCATTTGGATTTATAATGAGTGAGTTATTCATTTTTGAAGTTGAGGAAAAGCACTTGTTCAATGGTATTGGTTCAAAATGACCTATAATGTATCCTCATGTCCCATGCTCATAAAAGTTGAATTAGCTTTCACTCCAAACATAAAAGATTAAGTAAACACCTTGAATTTGATTTTGTAACTTGGAAATATTTTATCTCATAAAAAATGATCAAGTTATGGCTTTGGGAAGTCGACTTTCAAATTATGGTTTAGATAAAATGACCTATAATGTTTCAACATATGAAATGGCTTTCCTAGCAAAATTAGCTCTAGAACTCAACATGAAAGTTGTTTGAAATGTTATTTAGAGTAACTTTTATCTTGGAAAAATTTTCATATGATGCAAATTGTAGGAGATAGGGTCTAGCGAGACCTAGTTTTGATTAGATGAATTCATCTGGCCAACCACCATCGACCAACTTGCTAACTTGCAATTCTCTTGACTTTTTAGGCTCATGGTAGACCATATATGTATAAGATGATGAATTTTGAAATGTCCCTTGAGAAATTTGATCAATTGGTTAGGAAGCTT
Source organism: Lathyrus oleraceus (assembly GCF_024323335.1). Classification (NCBI taxonomy): domain Eukaryota; kingdom Viridiplantae; phylum Streptophyta; class Magnoliopsida; order Fabales; family Fabaceae; genus Lathyrus; species Lathyrus oleraceus. The sequence goes on from NC_066581.1 coordinate 420,549,953, forward strand.
GTTGAAGAAGTTACTCAAAATACCTAGATAAACTAGGTCTTCCAAGGCAAACCAACTCCAAACTCTTGAAGAAATCTTGAACAAGATAACATGTAAAGATCATTGGGACTCATACATGATGCTTAGAGAAATTGTGGGTCAATCCTTGGTTGTGCTCTTAGCAATGAGGGTCTCAAACCCTAGATATGAACATGATAGATCAATGGTGATCATGCCCTACCTACAAAAGAGTTAGGAAAATACAAAGACATATTTTTGGTATTTTGGTTAGTAAAAAAAATGATAATATACAAGTATGATATAATCACATGGTGCTTGTTGATCTCTCCCAAAATAAACCATATGTAAGAGACGTAAGAGGATGCCAAGGTATGATCCCAATCTTAATGCATATGATGAAATTGCATGAGGGATCTTAGGGTCAAAATTGGGGTCTTACACTACCCAACCCAAAACAAATAAGGATTTCCTAAATCAAAATATATACATTAGTGAGCAAATCAAGCAATTAGCAAACAAGGTAGACGCATTAGCCACCCACAACAAAATGTTGGAAACACAAATCTCGCAAGTGGCTCAACAACAAGCACCTACTGCTGCTCCTGCAGGCACATTTCTTGGACAGCCACAACCAAACCCAAAAGGTCATGCAAATACTATTATACTCTGAAGTGGGACATAACTAGACGGACCGACCGACCCTAGAACTCAAAACCCATCCATTCATCAAGACCCATGTAAGGTAACTGAGAAGGAAGACGAACAAGAGGAAGATAAAAACGAAGAGGTCGTAGAGAAAGAAGAACCTTATGTGCCTTCACCATCGTATAAACCCCCTATCCCTTATCCTCAAAAACTTGTTAAATCTAAAAGTGTAGGACAATTTAAAAAATTCGTAGAGCTTCTAAAACAATTGAATATCACAATACCCTTTACAGAAGCCATCACTCAAATGCCCTCATATGCTAAGTTTCTCAAAGAAATCTTATCTAACAAGAAGAAGATAGAGGATAACGAAACCGTTACACTTACTACTGAGTGTAGCGCCATAATACAAAACATCATGCCTCCTAAGCTGAAAGACCCAGGTAGTTTCTCCATAACTTGTGTAATGGGAAAGTTTGTCATCGACAAAGCACTATGCGACTTAGGAGCCAGTATTAGTTGAATGCCCTTGTTCATATGCGAAAGGCTAAAAATGGGAGAACTAAGACCTACGAGGATATCCATACAACTTGCAGATTGTTCTGTTAAATTTCCCGTAGGTATGCTCGAAAATGTTCCGATGCGCATAGGACAATTATATATTCCTACTGACTTTATAATCATGGATATAAAAGAGGATTTCAACATCCCTATCATATTAGGAAGACCATTCCTAGCTACAGCCGGAGCTATTATAGATGTTAAGAAAGGCAAGCTAACCTTTGAAGTTGGTGAGGAAAAAGTCGAATTCATATTGACACAATTCCTAAAGGCACCAGCTCTAGACGATACTTGTTGTCTACTAGATGTCATCGACGAATGCATAAGAGAGATGGAGAATGAACAAACATCATACTCCGAAATACTGAAAATTCCAAGGCCTCCTACTTTTGAAGATGAAAACTTAAGTAACGAATACCAAGATGACAGCCTAAGCGAATGCCTAGCACTAACGCCCAATCATATGCCTTGCCTAAAGAAACCAGCCCTAGAACTTAAGACATTACCCAAAAATCTAAGGTACGGATTCCTAAACACTGAACTTGAGCGACCTGTAATAGTAAATGCAGACTTAGGGCATATAAAGACCGAAAAGCTTCTACACGTTTTGAGAAAATACCCCACTACTTTAGGCTACAATATCTCAGATCTAAAAGGAATAAGCCCTTCCATATGCATGCATCACATAATGCTAGAGGAAGATAGTAAGACTTCTAGATAACATCAAAGAAGGATAAATCCCATTCTGAGTGATGTAGTAAAGAAAGAAATGCAAAAACTATTAGAAGCAGGTATAATCTACCTGATATCCGATAGTCAATGGGTCAGCCCAGTACATGTCGTACCAAAGAAGGGAGGCGTCACAGTTGTGAATAATGAAAACGGAGAATCTATAGCATAAAGAGTGGTTACCGGAAGTAGAATGTGTATTGATTATAGAAAATTAAACAAAGCCACTCAGAAGGATCATTTTCCTTTACCGTTTATCGATCAAATGCTTGAAAGATTGGCTAGGCATTCTTACTTCTGCTACCTAGACGATTATTCGGGATTTTTCCAAATTCCTATTCATTCCGACGACCAAGAGAAAATGACCTTCACATGCCCCTATGGTACATTTGCCTATCGACGAATGCCATTCGGACTGTGTAACGCTCCCGTAACATTCCAAAGATGCATGATGTTAATTTTCGCTGATCTCATAGATGACATCATGTAAGTCTTCATGGATTATTTCGCTGTATGCAGACAGAGCTTTGAAGGATGCTTATCGAATCTTGAAATGGTACTAAAAAGATGCGTAAAAGTGAACCTCGTGCTAAACTGGGAAAAATGCCATTTCATGGTCCGACAAGGGATCGTACTCAGACACATAGTATTCGACAAGGGGATTGAAGTCGACAAGGCTAAAATAGAAGTTATAGAAAACCTCTAGTCTCTGAAAACCGTAAGAGAAATACGAAGCTTCTTAGGACATGTCGGTTTCTATCAACGATTCATTAAGGATTTCTCAAAAATCACCAAACGACTGACTGGCCTATTGATGAAAGACACCGAATTCATCTTTGACGACAAATGCCTAGCGGCATTTGAACAACTGAAAACAGCTCTTATTACCGCACCTATCATGCAACCGCCCGATTGGAGATTACCCTTTGAAATCATGTGTAACGCTAGTGACTATGTTGTAGGCTTAGTCTTGGGACAAAGAAGGGATAAGAAACTTCATGCAATATATTATGCAAGTAGAACCCTATAACCTGCATAGACGAACTATGCCACCATAGAAAATGAACTTTTAGCTTTAGTGTTCGCTCTGGATAAATTCCGTTCCTACCTAGTACGAGCAAAGAGAATTATCTATACCGATCATGCTGCAATTAGGTACTTGTTAAACAAAAAGGACGCTAAACCAAGACTCCTAAGGTGGATCTTACTATTACAAGAGTTTGACCTAGAAATCAAGGATAAAAGGGGCACTAAAAACGTCGTGGCCGGTCACTTGTCAAGAATGGAAGGTATTTAACCTGAACGAGTGCCTATAAACGATGATTTTCCGTACGAAAGACTCATAGCCCAACTGGAAAACAATACAGCTAAAGATGCGTTAACCCATAAGGATACCAAAACAAATGAGGTAGTGGAAGCAATTTACACCAAAACCACACTACTATGGTACGCTGACTTCGTCAACTACTTAGTAGCTAGGGTGCTTCCGCCAGACTTCACCTACCAACAAAAGAAAAAATTCTTCCTTGATCTTAAACATTACTATTGGGATGAGCCTCTACTTTTCAAAAGATGCACCGACGACATTTTCCGTCGATGTGTCCCCGAGGATGAGGTAGAAAACGTAATCTCCTATTGTCATTCTGCACTCTATGAAGGACATGCAAGCACCTCGAAGACATGCGTTAAGTTCTTGCAAGCCGGATTATTTTGGCCCACTCTGTGGAAAGATGTCCACATCGCGATCAGAAATTGCGATCGGTGTCAACGCACTGGCAACATATCTAGACGCGACAAAATGCCACTTATAGGCATTTTAGAAGTAGAAGTCTTTGATGTTTGGGGAATCGATTTTATGGGACCTTTCCCATCTTCTTTTGGTAACAAGTATATCCTTGTTATGGTCTATTACGTATAAAAATGGATTGAGGCCATAGTCTCTCCAACGAATGAGACACGAGTGGTAATTAGATTCTTTAAGCGTATAATTATCCCTAGATTCGGAGTTCCGAGACTTGTCATCAGTGATGGTGGCTCCCATTTTATTTTAAGGATTTTTGAAAATCTATGACTGAAATATGGAGTCCAGCACCATGTAGCAACACCTTATCACCCACAGACGAGTGGCAAGTAGAAGTGTCAAACCGAGAAATTAAACAAATCATAGAAAAGAAGGTTGCCACCTCTAGGAAAGATTGATCCTCAAAATTACTAGAAGCCCTGTGGGCATATAGAACAGCTTATAAGACCCCAATAGGAACCACACCTTTTAAGCTAGTTTATGAAAAATCATGTCATCTGTCGGTAGACTTAGAACGTAAAGCATATTGGGCCATTAAGACCCTTAATCTCAATTATACTGCCGCAAGCGAAAAAAGAATATTAGATATCCACGAACTAAAAGAACTTAGACTAGATGCGTATGAGAATGCCCGAATCTATAAAGAAAGAAAAAAAATGGCACGACAATTGCATATCAAGGAAAGAGTTTAAGGAAGGAGACAAAGTACTTCTGTTTAACTCCCACCTCAGACTCTTTCCCGAAAAACTTCGTTCTAGATGGTTCGGTCCCTTTGAAATTACCAATATCTTTCCAAATTGAGCAATAAAGATAAAAGGAAAAATGAGAGAATCATTCATAGTAAACGACCAATGTTTGAAACATTACCACAACATTGATAACAATGATTTCATTGCAAATCTAAAGCTTGCAGAGCTTAGCGCTCATTTAAAAGAATAACACTTATCCTATTTTAGTCGAACTTACGACAATAAACAAAGCGCTTGGTGGGAGACAACCCACACTCTGTCTTTAACTATTTAATTTCATTACCCAAACTTATAATTATTATTACTGCTTAATTTTCATTCCTTCTTTTTTTTCTTTCTTATTTCTCATAAAGTTAAATAGTACCTTTCTTTATTATTGACCATTACTAACTTAATGTTGTTATCTACTTGATTTTATCTACCTACTGACTATCACAATGCAACAAGTAGATTACATGGATGTAATCTTCAGAGGCAGAGCTTAAATGAGATGTTTTGAGGCTCTAGCTCAGAGAGAAATGACACTAACCTTATACCCAGATGGATGCACCATGACCAAATTAGATATAAGAGACAGTGTTATGTTCCTAATTAACCAACTAGGCTAGGACACCTTTGCTATCAAAATAAAATTTAGTTCCTACAGTAGGTTGACTTTAGAATTCCTAAGCTCTCTAGTGTACCTGCCAAACCATGGTAAGGGATTTAACAAAGGCCTAATAACCTTTAGGTTGTTTGATAATGACTACCGCTACACCCATAGAGAAATGGATGAACTCCTAGGATGCCCTAATGGTCCTGATACCTTTACCAATTACCCAGGAAGACATACTTGTAGACCATAAATTAGATCTCTTTTGGGGTAGCATCACAGGAAACGACCATCCCGAGCCAGACCTTATGCATTCAGAGAACATCCATAACCCTGCCATTCGTTACTTTCATAGGATCCTAGCTCACACTTTATTTGGAAAGGAACAGAACAAAACCTTTGTGTTCAAAGACGAACTCTTTATAATGTATTGTGCATCACATGCCCGACCTGTTAATGCCGCTACCTTCATGATAACTAATTTGTACCGTATAGCACAGGAAGACTATGGACCAATCTTAGTGGGAGGCTTAGTGACCATTATAGCAAATGCCATCGGACTGAGACAGCCACTTATCAGGCTCACCCCTTTAGGTGGAATACGGCCAATGAATATCGACTTTTGCTTCAACATCGGGATCATTTGGAACCTAGGCCCAGATGTCTTCGAATTTCTAATTAACCGCGACGAGTGTACATGATAGAAACAACTGGCTCTATGATTTGGATGGACCACCAGATGCACCACCTTCTCCTCCAGAGACACCCCAAATTTATGATCAATATGACAATTATCTCTCTGACGCTGAATCACACGGCCTAGTTATACCTGTTGCACCTCTCACCGATCATGTTGCTGCCATCGAAGTTGTTCAGAAAGACGTCGCCAACCGGAGAGGCGAGCTGAGCACCCTGCGTGTGGAATTCCACGACTTTATGGATGTAGTGATAGAGAACCTGGATCATATTTACCATCACTTTTACTCGTTCACTCCTCCTACCTGCAGTCGCCGAAATGGCTAATTTATTGGAGTATTACCGATTAACTGACTCTTATTTTTTTTTCTTATTTGGAATTTTATTGTTATTTGTTTTTACACATTGGGAATTTATTTAACTACTTTGTTTCTTTTTATTCCAGTAGACAAATTATATCATCTTTTTCTGTCTACTCCATTCTTTTATTCATCAATTTTGCAATTTAATTTCATTTAACTATAATCATGTTTATTATTCCTACCTATATATTATGTTGGTTCTCTTATAACTAGTTATTCAACCTTTATTCCATGTCGGTAAGCTAAAATTCAATTGAAAATTATGGTTAAAGCAACTATAAAAGCACACATGGGGAAGACCACACTACATGTGGCGCCTTCCACACACAACTTTGGCGCCCATGTGAGGGCTATGGCGCCCGCCACAAGCCCCTAGTGGCGCCCGCCACGAACATTAAAAGTGGCGCCAGCCACTACAGAAGCCTTCACGCGCACGCTGCTGTATTATTGTCGCATCAAATCACTTAATGGTTTTTTCCCTTGCATGCTTGACAATGCCTTAAAGCCTTTTCAACCATTTTCAAAATTCTTTAACAAAGGCAACATAACCTTAACAAATCACACCTCTCATAAGCATAATTCTACTCTCTCTTGCTATATTCTTACCACATTACACAAGAAGTGTAAAATTCATCATGGCATAGTGTCGCATCCGCGAAAAACAACCGGCGAGCTGAAACAAAAAAACAAACAGAGCCGCCACTGCGCGTTATTTATCCCAAAATAGGGAAAGGAAACGCTCAGAGAAACCTGGAAAAAGCACGGTCTCGCGACCAAAGAGAAAGGGTAAGGGAGTCGGTTACGCAAGGGGAAGGTATTAGCACCCCTCACGTCCGTCGTACTCGACGGGATCCACGCTCTAAGAAAAGAAAAGGTTGCTAAAACACCACACACACACGCACCGAAGACAACACAGGTGGGGTTAATAGGAAGAGAGCTCGATAGGACATCGCATCCTATGCCTACGTATCTCGTCTGGAACGAGAATCAGAGCTGCCGTAGTTCGGCTCACGCACGCTAAACAAACAAACACAAACACAGGCAAACTGGGAGCCTGAATGCCAATCACTGGACTTACATCAGCATCCGAACCAAAACACACACAAGAAGGCAAACGTGGAGTCCGAAAGCCAATCACTGGACTTACATCGGCATCCGAACCAAACACACGCACACTGGAACCCGAATGCCACTCGATGGACTTACATCAGCTTCCAAGCACACAACAACCAAACAAGTTAATAGGGAGTCGGGAACTCGAGCCTATAACCGTCAAGCACACACACAAAAAGAAAGAAAAGTGCCCGGAGAGACCTCGCACGGTCTCCTGCCTACGTACCTCGTCTGGAACGAGGATCAGGGCGATGTAGTTCCCCTGAAAGGGAAAGAAATTCTAGCCAGAAACCAAGGGGAGACACACTACCAGGGAGCTGTACTCGAGCCTAGTGTTATCATGCATCATTGCCCTATGTTGTGGTTTCTACCTACTTGCACAACAGCAAGCTAATCCTATCCAGGAAGAAAGCAAGCATGCAAGCATCAATCAAAATAAAACAAGCATTTCAAACAAATATTCACATAGCACACACTATATCCAGTCAAGTGAGGCTCAAACAAAGGGTTTGACTGCCGAGGCAAGTCATCTGTACAAGGGTATTATTCGCTCTTAACCTTGCCATTGAGGGGCTAAGGTGAAGCAGATGAAAGGTGAGTGAAGATTAGACTTCACAGCTCTTATCCCTGGCCAGGTAGAGCTTCAGACAAAGGAGCGTGGGTTCAGAAAGGAGGAACCCTTCTACGCTCAAAGACTCTGACACAACTGTACAAAGTACAAGATCTTGGGTTTGTGTCCCAATGCATCAACACAGTGGTGTGAGCAGAGGGATGACTCAACAGAATAGCGGGGGATAGATTACATATCCCTTGGGTTCCGCCAATTGCCTCATAGAGGTCTTCACCTGCTTGGCACAAAAGTAAACAATCACAAACATCGCCTCTTAAGGAGGACTTCAGACAGTTGCCTGGCTAAATAACAAGCTAGGTCTTCCAGACTACATGGAGACAAGAGAGTCTACCTCAATTGGTTTAAAAACCAAGCAACAGCAAGCAAGTTCTTAAAGAACTGTAAGCAACTTAATGTACCTGAAATCAATCAAGTATCATTAGTACTCAGACAAACCAACAATAAACAGCAAAAGTCAATCTATACAGACAACACAAGTTAATGCACATAAGTGCAAGCCATGAGCTCAAGCTCAAGCATCAAACCTACAACACAAAGCCAATGTTAGTTCACAACATCAAACAAAACTCAATTTAATCAACTTGCACTTTTTCCCTTAAGCCTTTTGCCTTTCAACCTGAAAATCCACACCAAACGTGAGAAACAAGACCACTAGGCCAAGCCTAGGGTCCAAAGGGGATAAAAAATTCTAAACAGCAAGTGAAATTCAACCAAAATCACATTCAAACAATTCAAAAGCAAATGCAATTGGTCCCATGCTCATATCATTCACCATTATCATTTCATGCACAATTTAACATTAATCATGCAATTTGCAACCTCAAATGACCAAACAGAACTATCTCACTCAAAAGCATATCAAATCAATTCAATTAATTCCACAAAAACTCACACCTAAACAGGACACATTCAATGTATAGCATGTCAATTTTCAGCTCAATTGGACAAAAGGAAGTAGGTCAATGAAAATCAAGAAGTCCAGACACAATTATACAAGCCAATATAAGGCATCCAAACAAGCATCCACTTCAATAATTCATAAAACAGTGACAACACATTATAAATGAGTGGGATCACAACCATGATGTCCTACAATGTGTCTAGAATGCTCATGTCAAATTTCATCTTCATCCAATACCATATGAGAATTTCACAAGCAAAATGCCAACATGTGCCACACAAGATCACCAAATGAGCACACACAGAAGAAAATTATCAATCAATTAGAAAATGACATCAAAAATTCCAGAAAAAGTCACATGTTACCTTGACATATCAGTGTTCATTCATGCAAATAATTGGAGCAATTCAACATCTCTAGGTCAGGCAAATAAAATCATGAAGTTGACCTAGCTTGGTGTGACACAAATTGTCACACCTCTATTTAAAAAATCATATCTAATCAACCAAGTATCCAAAAATCACAAGCTTTACATGAAAATCACCATCAATGAGTCCAGAACAAGCACAAAAATTTTCATCCATTTATTTGCAAGCATCACTATTTCATGAAGGTTTTGGTGAGACATACATAAATGTGACACATTCAACAAACCCTAAGTCAATTATTTTTCTACACATGCAAAAAATCCACAAAAATCATCATAAAATTCTAAACATCATCATGAAAATAATGCAAAAAAAATTCACTCAATTTGGATGAGTTTTGAAGTCTCCATGAATTTTTAAAGTCATGTAATCAAAATTGGAAAACAAAAGGAAAAGAAATGAAATAAATATTTAATTAAATGAAGCAGTGGCAATGTTGTAAATTTTAAAGCATCGGCCAAAACGGCGCCGTTTCAAAAACAATACATGGCAAAGCGTGATTCGCTGGCGCTGGAGGGAAACACAATTTTCAAACGAAAAGCTAAGGCAACGGATCAAAGCGTGTTCATGTTCATGTTCTTCACCAATAATTTCCAGAAAATTGCAAATAATCAAGAACATCGAACCTTAACGAAAATCAACAAATTCATAATCAATGGAACCGTCTTTCCACAAGGAACATGGATACGTAACTCATTCAACCTAATTCCTAACACAGCCACGGGATCGAGCATTTTAAAATTGGAACACAAGACTTCAAATCGATATATCTTTCTCCACAATGAACCAAATCATAAACTACAACTTGCATCATGTTCTACATTGGATGATCTTTCAAAAGCATATGACAATTTGAGCAAAAGTGAGAATCGAAAACTGACCTTAGATTGATGGCAGCAATGGATTTGGAAGCTTCAAGGTGTAATGATGCAAAACAGATTGAGATTGATGATGAGGAAGTTGAATGGAGCTCGTGCTTCAGCTCAAGATTGCTCCGATTGAAAGAAATCTCAAAATGCCATTGTCATGCTCACTTGCAACAGTCACGATTTTGAGGATTTTGGAATGAATCTTGATGAAACAGATGTAGAGCAAGGCTTGTGGATCACGAATCAAAAAGAATCAGCCAAAACGATTGAGAATTGATGAAGATTGATGAGAAAAAGTGATGAAGATTTTTGGAGAATTTGAGAGGTTCTTGGTGAAATTCTGTTAGATTTCTTGAGAATTGTGATTATGATTAACATTCTGTTATAATTAATCATTCATACCAATGCCTTAATCACTTTCTTAATCTCAATTAGCAATTTTGGAAGTAATTAGCATAATGTGATTTTTAAGTGCAAGTCCAAAAATGCCCTTGCCAAATATTACACCATGACAGCTCATGACAGCTCAAACAACTTCTAAATGTCATTTGGAGTGTGTTGCAAAAAGTCCCATTCCAAAATTCCATGTATTTCTCAAATTGGACCATTTTGCCCTTGGATTTTAATTGTTGCACTTGAAAATTGACCTTTTGCATTGACCATTTTTGATGAATTTTGATTATGCACCATGAAAGTACATGTGAAATGGAGTTTGCTCATAAAAAGATCATCCATTTTGGACATTCCATGTGAAAGTTATGCCACTTTGATTATAGGCATTTTTGGAAAATGAATGGACCATAACTTGCCAACCATACATGGGAATTTCAAGTTCTTGGACTTTTTGGAAAGGTGAGACCAAGATATACAACTTTCATGTTGAACAAATTTTCATTTGAAGCTTTTTTGGACATGTAATTTTGTGGTGAAAAACTTTCTATTTTGGGAAACTTCCATTACAAGTCACTTTCTATTTTTGGCAATTTTTGTCCTGACTTTATTTTCTTCATTCTTGAGATTTGACATGTCAAATGACACTTGTTTCAACATGAATGAAGTGTATCCAACTCTCTCCCACCTCCAAATCCATAAAATCAAGCACAGTTGACCACAATTGACTTTTTTAGCTGATAGATGAATTTGGCAATGCACTGATCAATCTGAGCCCCAATCTTCTGATGAAATGGCTCAAGGATGAAACCCTAGCCTCCATAAGCTCAATACAATCATGAAATGATCCCCATATACATCATAGACCCCATCTCCTGCACAAACCCTAATTGGCCCAATGCAACTGATTAGGATTGACCAGTGGTCAAAACCCTAATCTCAAGGTATATGATCAAACACTTGCACCTCTTGGATGATATCAAAACCCTGACAATGATGATGTATCACCTCAACCAAGATGTAGCTCAATCTCCTTGAGAATCAAAACCCTAATTTGAACCACCATATCCTCAGATGATTAGTGATCCAATCCAATGAAACCCTAGCTTGCAAATAACCTCTCCATCTTCTGATCAAGACTTAGGAGGATGATTTGCACAATGTGACCACATGATATGCAACATGCAATGCCTAATGTCCTAAAATGATATGCAAATATGTTAAGCCAGTCCCAAAAGAGGAGGGCAAATTTTGAGGTGTTACACCTGCCCCTATTCAATCCACTGTGAACCTGTCGATATGAATAGCCTCGGCTTTCAGATGATCAGGATGAAGAGTGATTGAATACCAAGAATAGACAAACAATTTGCACTCTGATGGGAAAATAATTAACAACGCCTGTCAGAAATGGCAAAGAACACAATCTTGAAACAAGACCCGTCTGGAACGGAGAAAGTCGGCCTAATCACCGAAACAGCAACGTCGACCTGGATACCAAAATAAATGGTAACGCAGGGATAACCTTGGCCTGAACACCACACATCCGCTGGGGATTATTATCTCCTTTTTTTTTATGCTTTTCTTGAACCCCGAAATTTCTGATAATCGCTCTTTTTTTCATTTTCTTGAACCCCGAAATTTTCTTTCGCGCCAATGATCCCCGATCACTGCATTTGAACCCCGATACTGTTTGCCAAAATAATGAACCCCATTCTCCAGAAAACACCTCGTGTCTCCTTTTCTCCATTTGAACCCCAGTCGCCTGACGATTACTTGCGATCGCCATTGTGAACCCCGATCTCCAGAAAACACCTTGTGTCTCCTTTTCTCCATTTGGACCCCGCTCTCCAGAAAATGCCTCAACACTTCCCTTTCTCCGTTTAAACCCCGTTCTCCAGAAAATATCGCAACATTTCCCTTTTTCCATTTGAACCCCGTTCTCCCATCTCTCGTGATAATTCCGCTGGCAACATCGGAAATAACACCAAACACCACTCTGAGGGCGACATATCAGAGGGTACACCTTCACAAAAGGAAGGTAGCATGTGCATCTCTTCTTCAGAAGACACCCATAACGACTTCCACTGGCCTCAGCCAAAGTCTAAGGTGACACATGAACAGAAGACAATCCTACGGACCTCATCCTGGATATAATCTTCAACTCCAATCTCTATTTGGACCCCGATCTCCAGAAAATGTCTCAACATTTCCCTTTCTCCAATTGAACCCCGATCTCCAGAAAATGTCTCAACATTTCCTTTTCTCCAGTTGAACCCCAAAATCGCGCTGATCGCGTAACGTCCTTTGATGTTATTTCCATCTCTGCTCGATAGAAAAATTTCCTCCAGTATCGCACTACTGGGGAACCTTGCTGATCTGACATCATGGTGCTAAACTCCTCAGAGTAACATCTCCCAACTTCTGTCTCGCACGACGGGAATCTCCTCCAGTATCGCACTACTGGGGAATATTGTCGAACCAACACCACCATATTGAACTCCTCAGAGTAACATCTCCACCATCCAGCGAAACTAAATCTCAAACGGTAACCACGGCTTGAGTTGCGCTGATCGCAAAATATTCCCATCTCTGTCCGACGGAAAAGTTTCCTCCAGTATCGCACTACTGGGGAATACCTTTGATTAAAACCATGATGCTAAACTCCTCGGAGTAACACCTACCAACTGATGTCTCGCACAACAGAAACTTCCTCCAGTATCGCACTACTAGGGAATATCTTTAAGTAAATCATGAGGCTAAACTCCTCGGAGTAACCTCTTCACCTTTTGGCAAAATCACCCCTCAAACAGTAACCACAGTCTGAGACTAGCTTATGCTTGCAATATGATGCATGATTGATTTTTCTGCGTAATGCTCCGCCATTATGGAAATGCTACGCGATTTATTTTTTCTATGCAATATGCTGTGCTTACGCTACATGATGAATGCATAAAAAAGCATCCCCCTCAAGGGATTCTGCTGGGGAGCACGAGACACTCCGTTGAGGAACTCGTCAATACTCCGATCTCCACCCCGCTGGGGAAATAGCACTGCTGCTGCTGGGAAAAGGTAACCCTTGCTGGGGAAGAACCTCCTTTGCACCCAATCTACTCGGGAAACCGCTGGGGATAAACACCACCAACGCTCTGTGGGGACACAACAGTCTTTGATTTGCTGGGGATATAAATCCCGACTCTGCTTGGAGAAACCCTCACAGATATCTGGCAACTTCACTGGGAAAATGCTCACAGATAGCTCTGTTGGGGAAACAGCAACCTCCAGGCCTGGTGACTGGGGAAACATCGATCTGACACCTGCCGGGGATAACCATCCTGACCCGGCTAGGGAAGCGAATGCCACTCCTCTGGGGACAACCCATGCAATCCATAGGTAGAATCAACTCAGCTGGGGATGCAAATATCAGTCCGCTACGGAAACTCATCCAATCCACTGGTAGGATGAACACTACTAGAGATATATTTCATTGAAACCCGCTCCACTCGGGGATAGCAACCTTCGAGCCTGGCTGCTGGGGAAGCACTGTTTTAAACCCGCCGGGGATAACCATCCTGACTCAGCTAGGGGATCCATAGACCTTGGATCTGCTGGGGAGTTAGTCCTCTAATTCTGCTTGGGGATATAGCTGGGGAAATGAGAAAAGTTGGTACAGAACACCCGTCGACTCATCGAACCATGGTATCCACCTCCCAATTTCGTATCAGCTTTCCACTTTTGAGAACTCCCAGACTCGTCTGGACCTTTTCTGCTCCATCATCTTGTATTCCCAATCGCTCCGTACTCGACGGAGAGCGAACTCCTGGGATTTATACAGACTTTTCAATTTTCAGACTTTGAAGAGTCTTCTTGATTAATTCCAAGGATCGTCGTACGTCTCTCGCCGTCCTATCACCATTCTTTAATTCATTCGTCCCTGACTGGACTCCACGGGGATTGTTTTGTCAAAAGCTTCCACATCACAACCTGCAAGTGAGTGAAAATATATAACAGTTCCTGCAAAAGAGATTGTTAGATAAAACCGTGCCCCAGGCGTGTCAAGATTTCATTACTTGGGTCACTCAACCTTCCGAATAAGATTTCAAGTTTCAATCTTATAAACATGCATTGGAAGGGACCTGTATGTCTAAAAATGCAAGATTCTTTATCACAATAATTGGATGTCTTTGCAATCAAAGCGGTAATGAAAAACAAAAACAAAATTATTTGACTGAATATGCATTTTATTGATTGAAAAAGTGTGGCTCAAATGAGCAATACAAAGGAAGCAATTCCTGAAAAGAGGTAATTGCGCACAAAAGGAAAAATCTATCCTAATGGCAATGTGAAACCGCGATCTCAGCGAGTTCCAACTCGGTTACACCCCATATGTCCTCAGACTCTCCATGCCTTCTGCCTTCGGAACAAGACGTTTCCGACTGATCCCCACCGGGTATTATCCATGATGCTTTAACCAAAGCCCAAACGATCATGACAAACGCAATTGTTCGTTTCAATCCCTCTTTTGCCTGGACCGCCCTTTCGGGTTTTCAGTCCACCGGGATACCCCTTTTTGCCTAAGTCGCCTTTTCAGGTTTTCGACTTGCCGGGTGTACAGTTTTCTTTTTATCCCTAATTTTTGCCCGAACCTTTTTCATCATTCATTTTTTTCGGTTCGCCGGGATGCCCTTTTTTGCCTGGACTATTTTATTCTTTTTGTCCAGCGGGTCATTTTTTACGAAGTGTCTTTTAACTGCGTCCGCATCTGTAGGGGATGGAAAATCCTCGCCATCCATGGTCGTCAGCAACAAGGCTCTGTCGGGGAAAACCTTCTTGACCATGCTAGGGATTCATGATTGGGTGTCCATTTTTCCCCTTCGATCGTTTTGAGGAGGAAGGATCCTTTTCAGCACCATATCACCTACGTGATACACCCGAGGTCGTACCTTTTTGCCAAAAGCACGCTTCATCCGTTGCTGGTACAACTGCCCATGACAGACGGCCGCCAGCCTCTTTTCCTCAATCAGGCTTAACTCTTCGTACCGAGTCTTTACCCATTCTGCCTCTTGCAATTTCACGTCCCTCAGGACTCTCAAAAAGGAAATCTGAACCTCCAACCGGTAGCACCGCTTCCATTCCATATACAAGCGAGAAAGGAGTTGCCCCAGTAGGCGTACACACCGAAGTTCGATACCCAGGATACAAGCTTCATGCTTAATCACACCGTCGGTGCATTCAAACGTTATCCGGGCAACAAAAGCTTATTCACCTTAACCTCCCCATCAGACATCAGAATCCATACGGATTCAGGGTCAGGCCCCTCCTCCGGGATCGGTCACTCTCAATCTTTCGATCAGAGCACCTCGAGATGTCCTCATCAGGGAACTCAAACTTCCTCGGTTGATAATCCTCCACGAGTTGTTGGGCGAGGTAATCAGAAAATACACTCCCCTCAATTGCTTTCTGAGAGCATCACAAATCAGTCAACATTCTTTTGCACTCTTGCAACCCGTCCGGTTACTGCTGGCTCTTTCAAACATCTACCTGATCAGATCCATCTCGAAATCCACAAAGTGGTATGAACCAGCATATACTGTCTCAGCCGGCGAGCAGCCTATGCCAAAGTACATCAAGTTTTCTCAAACAATGAATGTACTGTTTCACAGTCGGTAAACTTTTTGCTAAGGTAAATTGCATGCTCTTTTCGACAAGACTCGTCATGCTGACCCAATACACCTCGTAGACCCCTCGAAGGCTGTCAAGTACCAGATTAACAATCGCTCCTTCCACAGGAGGTATCAGAATCAGAGGTTCCTGCAACTTATTCTTTTATTTTCAATGCCCCTTGGCAATCATTATTTCACCTGACCGTTTGATCTCTTTTTTCTTTGAATGGGTTCCCACGTGGCTGTTAGATGAGATGTGAACCATGACATGTAGTTCAATCTACCCAGGAGACCACGAACCTCTCTTTCCATTCTCGGTTCAGGCATTTCTCTTATTTTGTTTTTTTTTTTTTTTTAGCAGGATCAACCTCGATTCCTCTCTTACAATGAACCCCAACATCCAACCGGATTGCACTCTGATAGTGCACTTATTTGAATTCAACCTCAGTTTGACTTATCTCAACCGGTCAAACGACTTGCCCCGGTCTGCCTGATGCCCCTCTTCTGTTTGGGGACTTTGCTATCATGTCATCAACATAGCGTTCAATTTCATGAGGAATCACATCACGAAACAAAGTCACCATGGCTCTCTGATACAGGCACTGGCGTTCTGCTTCTTTAGAGGACAATCTTCTCTCCATGGTAGCTTGTGCACAACGACATTGGTATCCGACCCTGGCATATCCTGACACGACCAGGTGAAGGTATCCACATACTCATTCAACGGGGCTACCATTCTGCTCTCGACTTGCCTCTGAAGCGACCTCATTTTCCTATTTCCTTCCTGACCTCGGAGGTGCTTGGAATGACAATCTCAACCCGTTCCTCGTGCGGCTGACTCACCTTCTCCTCTTGTTTTGACAACCTAGCTAATTCCAGCAGATCACAATCTTCTTCGCCTTCTTCTTCGGCATGATAGATCGGTTTGTCGAAGTCATATGAGGTGTTACCAAATTGTTATCAACAAGATCCGGAGAATTATTTTTGAATTCGGAACGAGACCAATCAAAAAAAGAGAAAAATGAAAACAAACATTGCCATTTTTATTTGTTTTTAAAACTGCAAAAATAAATGAAAAACAGGGAACACCGCTTTTTGACTGAAAAACATCCATTTATTAATGATGCAGAAATGTTGCAAATTATGAACATGAGGTGGCCCTTACAATGAACCATTACGTGTCGGGCAACACGCACGGCTTTCATGCAAATAAAAACTGAAAACAAGAAATATTACTCTTCCAGATGAGTGACAGTGCTGATTTTTCAGGCCTTCCAGTTCCCTGGTACGCACGATTTTATCCACGATTCCAGCTCGGGGTCACTGTCACTCCTTTCACCCACTGTATAGGCGTGATCTGAATCTAGCATTCCAGCACTGACAAAGGTGAACGGCGGACGACGTCCTCTGTTATGCTCAGATGAGTCTTGATCTGGCTGATAACCAATCCCAAACATATCCGCCTTTACCACAATGCCTATGATCTGTCCCCAGCCTGGGATCCCTCCATTTCTCACCACTTCCACCGCCTGTTTGTAAGAAGAAATGGACGGCTTTTTCTCTTTCTCAACACCAACGGAATTTTTCACCTTGATGGTTGCAACTGCCACACTGGGTGCTTTACACCTTACATCGTCCATTTCTACTTTCATCTTTCTCTGGACCGATTCCCCAATTACTACACACCCCTTTGTAGCGATGGTCGCACAACAATCATCAACACGAGGGAAAGCTCCATTTTTCGTCGGGCGTTTTGGGACCACAGACATGGGCATTCTTAACTGCTCCTTCTCAGTCACCCCTATCCCTTTCTTGTCCTTCGACATCATCTCCACTTTTACAGGACCATGCTTTGTCCCGGGGTTAGCACTATCATCTGTCGTCGGTGCAAAATTGATTGCCTTAGAGTCCACCAAGTCCTGGACCACATGCTTAAAAGCTTTGCAATCCTCAATGTGATGTCCGGGTGCCCCAGCATGAAACTCACACCTGACATTCTCATCATAACTAGCAACCCTCTGATCCGGTTTCCCTGGAACCAATATCCTTGGCTGCACCAACCCAAGATCCTTCAACTATTTAAACAGAGAGGCGTAAGTCACGGGCGACTTATTGAAATGACGATCTGTCGTCCTCCTTCTCACTTGGCCCCCAGCTCTTTGTGTCCTCTGCTGAGGTGGTGGTTGTTGTTGTTGCACAGATTGATTACTAGTAGGGACTGTTACCGTATCAGCATATGGGTGATAACGATCCTTACCGCGTTCTCTTTTGGCCTGCACACCACCTGATTCAACTTCCTTCTCAAGATGACCATTGCCAGAGGACTTCTTTGCTACAGAGCCAGAGGGATTTGTTACTTCGGTTGACGGAGCCTTTTCCTGAACTTTCTCCTTGATCATCCAACCCTCAATCCTTTCCAATCTCTCGGCCATGGCTTTCTGCCCCAAGGCAAGCCCTTGCACAACACTGAACAAATCCCTCACCATCTCTTTCAGTTCGAGGATGTCGGCGTTGGGAGGATCCATCAGTTTTGATTTGTTGCCCCCAGCAGGATATCTGAGCAAACAAGCTATGCACACCGGTTGACACCTACAAAACAGCAAATGGGTTAGTATGACTCACGCATGCACCATCTATCCATATGAGGAAGACTCCGTCCTTTGATTCTGGTTTCATCGAGACGGATAATATTTCACCAATAACATTCTGACATCCGGATGTCTCTCAACCAGATTCTCAATCCATAATACTCCCCATATGGCTAGACATAGTTTAGGTGCAGATGAATGCAAAATGTGGATGATGCTGATGCGTGAATGCAATGCATTGTGCCATCCTCCAAGTCATCTGATCATTTGTTGCTCTGAATCACAGCCCTGATCTCTGAACCGATCACAACCATCTGAAGGAAAATGTAACCACAAATCCAACTCAAAGGTTCCGAAATAAATGGAACTGACTGATACACCATCATCATCACCAAACAAACTCTGAGCAGATACCCAATAATCTTTGAATCGGCCCGGGGAATCCTGAAATAAACGGATCCCCACTGATAAATACCACGGACAGCACTTCGGCGTCTCAGAAATAAATGGCCATAAATCCGACTTATAAATAGGACTCTGATCAACGGAACCAAAAGTCACCATCACAGTCACCATCTGAACATGCATCTGAAAGAATCACCCTCCCCTCACAGGTAAATTCTAAACAGGTCATCCTAAGGCGGATAATAGTCTCGACAATCGGGCGGAGATACTCAATGGGTTTGCCCTTTCGGGTGTGCCATTGTAGCTCCCTTAAGATCGTCTAAACCAAGGATCCGGGAAATGATCGGTCACCAGAGTCAACAGCTCAGATGAAGTAACTCAACCAAAGTGGAGTACCCCACAGAGGAAAGCACTATCAAATGAACCTCGTCTGGCTTGTGGTATGTCACGTTGCAACAATATGCTGATAAAGCAAATGAGGAACGTGAGACCACACTAATCCTAGGTGTATACTCGGGCCTGGGTTTTAGCCCCACTCAGAACACCCACCCCCACAGAGGAACCACCTGCACAGAGGACGGCAACATGATAGTATGATGCATGAAAATATTTATGCAAATATATACACAGTCAGAATAATAAATGCAATAAATAAAGCAAAACTAGCAACCCTAACTATCCTAGAACGCTAGGAAGGACTCGCTTAGGGAAGATGGACCAGCACAGGTCAACATCTTAGAAAGTCCCCAGCAGAGTCGCCAGCTGTCGCATCCGCGAAAAACAACCGGCGAGCTGAAACAAAAAAACAAACAGAGCCGCCACTGCGCGTTATTTATCCCAAAATAGGGAAAGGAAACGCTCAGAGAAACCTGGAAAAAGCACGGTCTCGCGACCAAAGAGAAAGGGTAAGGGAGTCGGTTACGCAAGGGGAAGGTATTAGCACCCCTCACGTCCGTCGTACTCGACGGGATCCACGCTCTAAGAAAAGAAAAGGTTGCTAAAACACCACACACACACGCACCGAAGACAACACAGGTGGGGTTAAGAGGAAGAGAGCTCGATAGGACATCGCATCCTATGCCTACGTATCTCGTCTGGAACGAGAATCAGAGCTGCCGTAGTTCGGCTCACGCACGCCAAACAAACAAACACAAACACAGGCAAACTGGGAGCCTGAATGCCAATCACTGGACTTACATCAGCATCCGAACCAAAACACACACAAGAAGGCAAACGTGGAGTTCGAAAGCCAATCACTGGACTTACATCGGCATCCGAACCAAACACACGCACACTGGAACCCGAATGCCACTCGATGGACTTACATCAGCTTCCAAGCACACAACAACCAAACAAGTTAATAGGGAGTCGGGAACTCGAGCCTATAACCGTCAAGCACACACACAAAAAGAAAGAAAAGTGCCCGGAGAGACCTCGCACGGTCTCCTGCCTACGTACCTCGTCTGGAACGAGGATCAGGGCGATGTAGTTCCCCTGAAAGGGAAAGAAATTCTAGCCAGAAACCAAGGGGAGACACACTACCAGGGAGCTGTACTCGAGCCTAGTGTTATCATGCATCATTGCCCTATGTTGTGGTTTCTACCTACTTACACAACAGCAAGCTAATCCTATCCAGGAAGAAAGCAAGCATGCAAGCATCAATCAAAATAAAACAAGCATTTCAAACAAATATTCACATAGCACACACTATATCCAGTCAAGTGAGGCTCAAACAAAGGGTTTGACTGCCGAGGCAAGTCATCTGTACAAGGGTATTATTCGCTCTTAACCTTGCCATTGAGGGGCTAAGGTGAAGCAGATGAAAGGTGAGTGAAGATTAGACTTCACAGCTCTTATCCCTGGCCAGGTAGAGCTTCAGACAAAGGAGCGTGGGTTCAGAAAGGAGGAACCCTTCTACGCTCAAAGACTCTGACACAACTGTACAAAGTACAAGATCTTGGGTTTGTGTCCCAATGCATCAACACAGTGGTGTGAGCAGTGGGACGACTCAACAGAATAGCGGGGGATAGATTGCATATCCCTTGGGTTCCGCCAATTGCCTCATAGAGGTCTTCACCTGCTTGGCACAAAAGTAAACAATCACAAACATCGCCTCTTAAGGAGGACTTCAGACAGTTGCCTGGCTAAATAACAAGCCAGGTCTTCCAGACTACATGGAGACAAGAGAGTCTACCTCAATTGGTTTAAAAACCAAGCAACAGCAAGCAAGTTCTTAAAGAACTGTAAGCAACTTAATGTACCTGAAATCAATCAAGTATCATCATTACTCAGACAAACCAACAATAAACAACAAAAGTCAATCTATACAGACAACACAAGTTAATGCACATAAGTGCAAGCCATGAGCTCAAGCTCAAGCATCAAACCTACAACACAAAGCCAATGTTAGTTCACAACATCAAACAAAACTCAATTTAATCAACTTGCACTTTTTCCCTTAAGCCTTTTGCCTTTCAACCTGAAAATCCACACCAAATGTGAGAAACAAGACCACTAGGCCAAGCCTAGGGTCCAAAGGGGATAAAAAATTCTAAACAGCAAGTGAAATTCAACCAAAATCACATTCAAACAATTCAAAAGCAAATGCAATTGGTCCCATGCTCATATCATTCACCATTATCATTTCATGCACAATTTAACATTAATCATGCAATTTGCAACCTCAAATGACCAAACAGAACTATCTCACTCAAAGGCATATTAAATCAATTCAATTAATTCCACAAAAATTCAAACCTAAACAGGACACATTCAATGTATAGCATGTCCTTTTTCAGCTCAATTGGACAAAAGGAAGTAGGTCAATGAAAATCAAGAATTCCAGACACAATTATACAAGCCAATACAAGGCATCCAAACAAGCATCCACTTCAATAATTCATAAAACAGTGACAACATATTAGAAATGAGTGGGATCAAAACCATGATGTCCTACAATGTGTCGAGAATGCTCATGTCAAATTTCATCTTCATCCAATACCATATGAGAATTTCACAAGCAAAATGCCAACATGTGCCACACAAGATCACCAAATGAGCACACAGAGAAGAAAATTATCAATCAATTAGAAAATGACATCAAAAATTCCAGCAAAAATCACATGTTATCTTGACATATCAATGTTCATTCATGCAAAAAATTGGAGCAATTCAACATCTCTAGGTCAGGCAAATAAAATCATGAAGTTGACCTAGCTTGGTGTGACACAAATTGTCACACCTCTATTCCAAAAATCATATCTAATCAACCAAGTATCCAAAAATCACAAGCTCTACATGAAAATCACCACCAATGAGTCCAGAACAAGCACAAAAATTTTCATCCATTTATTTGCAAGCATCACTATTTCATGAAGGTTTTGGTGAGACATACATAAATGTGACACATTCAACAAACCCTAAGTCAATTATTTTTCTACACATGCAAAAAATCCACAAAAATCATCATAAAATTCTACACATCATCATGAAAATAATGCAAAAAAAATTCACTCAATTTGGATGAGTTTTGAAGTCTCCATGAATTTTTAAAGTCATGTAATCAAAATTCGAAAACAAAAGGAAAAGAAATGAAATAAATATTTAATTAAATGAAGCAGTGGCAATGTTGTAAATTTTAAAGCATCGGCCAAAACGGCGCCGTTTCAAAAACAATACATGGCAAAGCGTGATTCGCTGGCGCTGGAGGGAAACACAATTTTCAAACGAAAAGCTAAGGCAACGGATCAAAGCGTGTTCATGTTCATGTTCATGTTCTTCACCAATAATTTCCAGAAAATTGCAAATAATCAAGAACATCGAACCTTAACGAAAATCAACAAATTCATAATCAATGGAACCGTCTTTCCACAAGGAACATGGATACGTAACTCATTCAACCTAATTCCTAACACAGCCACGGGATCGAGCATTTTAAAATTGGAACACAAGACTTCAAATCGATATATCTTTCTCCACATTGAACCAAATCATAAACTACAACTTGCATCATGTTCTACATTGGATGATCTTTCAAAAGCATATGACAATTTGAGCAAAAGTGAGAATCGAAAACTGACCTTAGATTGATGGCAGCAATGGATTTGGAAGCTTCAAGGTGTAATGATGCAAAACAGATTGAGATTGATGATGAGGAAGTTGAATGGAGCTCGTGCTTCAGCTCAAGATTGCTCCGATTGAAAGAAATCTCAAAATGCCATTGTCATGCTCACTTGCAACAGTCACGATTTTGAGGATTTTGGAATGAATCTTGATGAAACAGATGTAGAGCAAGGCTTGTGGATCACGAATCAAAAAGAATCAGCCAAAACGATTGAGAATTGATGAAGATTGATGAGAAAAAGTGATGAAGATTTTTGGAGAATTTGAGAGGTTCTTGGTGAAATTCTGTTAGATTTCTTGAGAATTGTGATTATGATTAACATTCTGTTATGATTAATCATTTATACCAATGCCTTAATCACTTTCTTAATCTCAATTAGCAATTTTGGAAGTAATTAGCATAATGTGATTTTTAAGTGCAAGTCCAAAAATGCCCTTGCCAAATATTACACCATGACAGCTCATGACAGCTCAAACAACTTCTAAATGTCATTTGGAGTGTGTTGCAAAAAGTCCCATTCCAAAATTCCATGTAATTCTCAAATTGGACCATTTTGCCCTTGGATTTTAATTGTTGCACTTGAAAATTGACCTTTTGCATTGACCATTTTTGATGAATTTTGATTATGCACCATGAAAGTACATGTGAAATGGAGTTTGCTCATAAAAAGATCATCCATTTTGGACATTCCATGTGAAAGTTATGCCACTTTGATTATAGGCATTTTTGGAAAATGAATGGACCATAACTTGCCAACCATACATGGGAATTTCAAGTTCTTGAACTTTTTGGAAAGGTGAGACCAAGATCTACAACTTTCATGTTGAACAAATTTTCATTTGAAGCTTTTTTGGACATGTAATTTTGTGGTGAAAAACTTTCTATTTTGGGAAACTTCCATTACAAGTCACTTTCTATTTTTGGCAATTTTTGTCCTGACTTTATTTTCTTCATTCTTGAGCTTTGACATGTCAAATGACACTTGTTTCAACATGAATGAAGTGTATCCAACTCTCTCCCACCTCCAAATCCATAAAATCAAGCACAGTTGACCACAATTGACTTTTTTAGCTGATAGATGAATTTGGCAATGCACTGATCAATCTGAGCCCCAATCTTCTGATGAAATGGCTCAAGGATGAAACCCTAGCCTCCATAAGCTCAATACAATCATGAAATGATCCCCATATACATCATAGACCCCATCTCCTGCACAAACCCTGATTGGCCCAATGCAATTGATTAGGGTTGACCAGTGGTCAAAACCCTAATCTCAAGGTATATGATCAAACACTTGCACCTCTTGGATGATATCAAAACCCTGACAATGATGATGTATCACCTCAACCAAGATGTAGCTCAATCTCCTTGAGAATCAAAACCCTAATTTGAACCACCATATCCTCAGATGATTAGTGATCCAATCCAATGAAACCCTAGCTTGCACATAACCTCTCCATCTTCTGATCAAGACTTAGGAGGATGATTTGCACAATGTGACCACATGATATGCAACATGCAATGCCTAATGTCCTAAAATGATATGCAAATATGTTAAGCCAGTCCCAAAAGAGGAGGGCAAATTTTGAGGTGTTACACATAGATGAGGGAATACGAAATACTTTTCAGAAACCGTGAGCCAGGCGAATTACAAGAAGAGACGTACACGTCTCTAAACGCAAGAAAGGTCGAATCAACAAGGTATGCCGATGAACCCTGTTTATTTGCCTTAGGAATTCTAGATAGTGTTAATTGTATGCTAGACAATTTAAATTTAAATTAATTTATATCTCTTAAGGACCCTGTATATGCTTAATTAACACTAGAATTCCTAAGCTCGTTAATTTTTAGTTCCACACCTAACACAAACTGCTCCAATGGAACTGTCCAATTTCGTTTATTCAACGTCAAATATGCCCTTATATTTTCCCAACTAGCGGACCTGCTACATTTCCCTAACTAGCGGACCTGCTACATTTCTCCCATGGGGATGGCGTAGTAAGCGAGGTCCTAGATACTGAGGGTTCGCAACGCGCCTTCCAACCAATTTGGAGGGCAATAACCGGTACAGTAACCCATAATTTTGAGGGAAACAGAGCCACTTCAATTCACAACCCGGATATTCGATATTTCCGCCAAATATTGGCGTCCACCATTTTTGGCTGAGCAAGTTCTAACAAGGTGAACGAAAAAGAACTCTTTTATTTGTTCGCCACATTTTTACCACAAAAGGTGAATATCGCCCCTTTTATGCTATCTCACATGCAGACCATTGTCAATGCGAAGCGAGGGCCGATTATTTTTGGAGGTTGAATAACCTCAAAAGCTAGAGTCCTAGGACTCGAAGAAAAATTCTCCAGGCTAACCCCGCTCCCCCATCATGCCATTGACATAGACATGGCAATGAGCATGAAATTAATAAAACGAAGGCCAAACGGAAAATTTAATTTAATAATTGTTAATAATGTCTTACAAGATTTCATCCTCCCAAATTCAAATCACACAGATGTGCGTAACCCGGATAATTATTGTTATACTAATGATCGGGTGCCTAACCAAGTCTTCACGCACATTCCTGAGAATGAAGCTACTGGCGGGGACACCAATGAGGATCACATTCTGGAGCAAACTGCTCCCGCTACTGACCCACACACCACACACATGTCATTTGAAAATGTTGCAGGTACATCCTCGAGTCAAAGACACACGAGAAGAAATATGGCACCAGCCACTCTTGATGAGATCTATGCTGAACTGCTGCGGCGTAGCGAATTAGACGCTCAGCGCGACCTATAAATCCAAAGCATGAAAGCTCAGCAAACTAAATTGATGCAAATCCTTTTCCAAATGCAGCATGATCAGCATGACTACGCTTTCAGAATCAAACATAACATGTCTGGCTTGACTGATGAAATGGCAACATTGACAACGCGTGTGGAAGATCTCCAAAACTACACGCCACCTCACCAGCCAGGAAACGGTGGACGTGCACGTACACGTGGCAGAAGGCGCCAGTAGCAGGATACCCAGGTTCTACCTTTCTTTCCTATGTTATGTCGTAGCATTGGGGACAATGAAAGGTTTATGTATGGGGGATGAATCTTTACCACTTTTATTTATCGCTTTCTAGGTAGATTTAATTATTGTTATTGTTATTTCCTTTTGTTATTTTTGTTAAAGTGTCAGTCAAGTTAAATATCAATGTGATGTCGAGTCTTTATGCATGGTTTCCGTTATTTACTGATTCACCCATTTGCTTAAGCCATACAAAAATTTTCGCAAAAATTTAGACTTAGAGATACAATGCATCTTTTGAAAATTCTAACCTATATATAAAACTGAGGTTGAACTGTGGAGATTTGGAAAAACTTTATAAGATCGGTATCAATTTAACACCTTAAATCTCCCAAGTATAAGATCGATTTGAGTACTTGTCATGCCATATCCTTAAATTCTATCCTTTAATATTTCCTTAAGTAGTTTATCTAGCAGTCAGCACCATCCTAAGCACACACTACACAAGTCGATGCAAATAAGTGTATGATTTCAGGCTTAAAAGAAGAAAAGATTAAAAAATGTATGACAAATGTTGTTCCCTCTAAGTTAGGTGATCCTCACCCGGTCATTTAGCCCAACAGTATAACCACTTTTAACTGTTATTTGAGCCAAAGTGCGAAAAAGAAAGAAAGAAATAATGATGAGATCATAGTCACTAACTGATTATCTTGCTATGAATGTGAAAGGATAACGGGCTTAATGTGATGGCGCCAGAATGAAAAAGGATAAAAAGAAGGTTTAGTAAGGTAGGCTTAGGCATGACAACATGATTCGAATTGGTTTGTATAGGAGGGAGACTTATGGTTGCAATATTGCGACTATGTGTTCCAACGATACCCTTAGTGTGGAAGTGAGTACCTGTTAATACAATTTTGAACCACAGTAAAGTTTATAGACCAGAATGAGTATCTGAATGCAACTGTGTCTTCTATGAGACTTGATAATGTATGCTACAAATATTTTACAAAATGTTTTTCATATACGCGGCATTTTCTTGAGGACAAGCAAAGGTTTAGGTATGGGGGAGTTTGATAGCACGAAAACGTATCGTATTTTTGGCATCATATGCATTTCTTTTTACTTGATTAACACTTATTATTACGCAGTATTTTACGTTTATTGCAGGTATTTACCGAATAAAAGGTTTACAGCAAGGAAAGTGGAAATAGCAAAAAGGAAAGAAAAAGATAAGAAAATTGAGAAAAATAGAGGTAATGGGCCACCACACCAAATGGGCTTGTGGCGCCCATCACCTAGAGGTGTGGCACCCACCACATGGACCAAAGGAGGAGGTGGTGGTGCCCGCCACCAAGCATGAAGAATTGTGGCGCTTAGCCCTTTAATTGTGGCGCTCGCCACGGAGTCAAAGAATAGGGTTGTGGCAAATGCCACAACCTAGTCTTCCCTACTTTTTCTCCATGATTCTAGCCACTACTCCACTCACCTTCGGCTACAAATTAGGGATGTGGAAAATATATAAGGAGGGAAGTTTCTACACACCAGCTCTCTCTCTCTCTCTCTCTCTCTCTCTCTCTCTCTCTCTCTCTCTCTCTTCTTCCAGTTTTCAATCTACGAATGATTTTTAGTCAGAATTATTTTCTTTTAGTTTCCTAGGCATTTTTTCCTACTTTGGAATAGTGATAGTTTCTCCACATCGGGGACTATTGCGATTTATTATTTACGCATTTGAATTCAATTGTAACGGTTACTCATTGCCTAAGCCTACCGACATTATTTTAATCTAAGAATAAAGATTCAGTTCCAGTTCTCAATTCGTAATCCAGGTTTTATTTTGATTTCTATTTTATTTATTTATGCCTGATTGCATGTTTGATTTTCCAAATACCATGTCTATTACCTGATCCATGTCCAGCTAAAGCCTTAGGTATCGGTATGTAAAAACCGTCGAAAAGATGGGATTCGTAAATAATTGGTGTCAGTTTTTATAAAACTTATTTTTCTGGTTTTTAGTTTCTTGTTTTAATCAAACTGTTTTTAATATGAAAGTACAAAACAAACTAAGGTTACGATCAACAAGAACGAGAGTTTGAGATTTTAACCAGATAGCTGAAACTAGGCATTTATCCTAAACACAGCAAGAGCGCTTTAGGATAAATTAGACTTTATTCATAGTCAAAAATTACTTTTAAATTCAAAATAAGACCGCGAGAGCCAAGCATTCTAGTTTAGGAGTATGGTCAGGGTCAATAAAAACGAGAGTGTGAGATTAAGTCCTTTCTATAAATAATTTCTACTGAAGAATATTTTGACCAATAAGATTACACCAACTATTTATCGGATCCCCGAATATTGATGTGTTACATACTGATATCCCCTCTATCTCATATCTTTATTAATATTCTATTTACGTTATATATATTTTTCTTCATCTCTCCAATCTTAGAATGATCATTAGCCTTAGATTTACATAGTAACATTAGATAACGATACGTTCGATTATTAGACCTTGTGGGTTCGATAATCTTTAAAACTACACGATAGGATTGTGCACTTGCAGTCATGATTCCCATAGACTTACTAAGTCGCAATCAACTATATCGGCATTCACAGAACGAATGAGCTCCTCATCATCCATGGTCGTCAGGATTAAAGCACCGCCAGAGAAAGCTCTCTTAACAACATATGGTCATTCATAATTAGGAGTCCACTTCCCCTAGAATCAGTAACGAAAGACAAGATCTTATTTAGTACGAGGTCTCCTTCTCTGAACATACGAGGTCGAACCTTCTTATCAAAAGCTTTCTTCATACTTTGTTGATGCAATTGACCATGGCATAAAGTCGTCATCCTCTTTTCTTCAATTAAGTTCAACTGATCAAATCTACTCTGACACCATTCAACCTCGTATAATTTTACTTTTGTCAAGACTCTCATTGACGGGATCTCAACCTCCACAGGGAGCACTTCTTCCATGACATATAAAAGATAGAAAGGGGTTGCCCAAGTTGAAGTACGAACGGATGTACGATACCCATGTAGAGCAAAGGGGAGCATCTCATGGAAGTCTTTGTAAGTCACAGCCATTTTCTGGATGATCTTCTTTATACTCTTATTCACAGCTTCAACGGCCCCATTCTTCTTAGGTTTGTAAGGATATGAGTTATGGTGCTCAATCTTGAATTTTGCACACATTTCTTTAATCATCTTGTTGTTTAAGGTTTATCCATTATCAGTGATGATCTACTTGGAACACCATAACGGCTAATTAGTTGATTCTTGATAAATTGGACCATCACTTGCTTGTTTACATTGGCGTACGATGCAGTTTAGACCCACTTGGTAAAGTAATCAATGGCCACTAGAATGAAACGGTGTCCGTTCGTAGCTTTAGGTTCTATCATACCAATCATGTCAATTCCCCACATAGATAAAGGCAAAGGAGAGGAGATAACATTGAGAAGAGTTGGAGGCACATGAATTTTATCAGCATAAACCTGACATTTATGGCACTTCTTCACATATTTGCAGAAGTCAGATTCCATTGTTAGCCAATAGTAACCTTCTCTTAACATCCTTTTAGCCATTGCATGTCCATTGGCATGGGTACCAAAGGAACCTCCATGAATTGTCATCATCAGTATGTCTGCTACGTGTCTATCCACGCATCTGAGCAAGACCATGTCAAAGTTTCTCTTGTACAACACGTCTTCATTCAGAAAGACGGTACCATCCAACCTTCTAAGAGTCTTCTTAACTTTGTTTGATGCCCCAGGTGGGTAATCTTGTCTTTGAATAAAGCATTTGATATCATGATACCATGGTTTGTCATCAATGACCTCTTCTGCAGCGAACACATGAGCAGGTCTTTCAAGGCGTTTAACATTTATTGTGGGCACATCATTCCACTGGTTCACAATAATCATGGAGGATAAAGATTTCCAGAGCATCTACTATCTGATTCTCCTCACGAGGTATATAATGAAATTCAATTTGGTTGAAGAAAGTTGATAGCCTCCTCACATAATCTTTGTAAGGAATCAAACCAGGTTGATAGGTTTCCCATTCTCCTTTGATCTGATTAATCACAAACGTTGAATCTCCATATGCATCCAGAATTTTGAGTCTAGGGTTGATAGCCTCTTTAAGACCCATAATGCACGCTTCATACTCTACCACGTTATTCGTACAAGTGAATGTCAATCTTACGGTAAATGGAATATGAGAACCTTGAGGAGTGACAATGACTACCCCAATTTCATTTCCATAAGCATTAACAGCTTCATCAAATATCAAGCCCCAACGAGATTCTGGATTTGGCCCTTCACTTCAAAACGGTTCATCACAATCTTTCTCTTTCAAGTACATAACATCTTCATTGGGGAAGTCAAACTGAATGGATTGATAGTCGTGAATTGAATGGTGAGCTAAATGGTCAGCCAAGATACTTCCTTTTATTGCTTTTTGGGTATTGTACTCAACATCGTATTTTGACAACAACATCTTCCAACGAGCAATTCTTCCAGTTAAAGCAGGTTTTTCAAAGATGTCCTTGGTTAGATCCATCTTGGAGATCAACCAAGTAGTATGCTTGAGCATATATTGGCAGAGACGATGGGCATCCCAAGCTAAAGCACAACAAGTTTTTTCAAGCATAGAGTATCGAGACTCACAATATTTGAATTTCTTACTCAAATAGTGTAGTGGTAAATTCATGACCATTAAGCTATGGATAAACTTAACGTCAATAAAACCAGAGTCGCCACCGCGATTTTATTGTTTCGAAGGGAAAAAGGAAAAGTACGAACAAAACCCAAAGATAAAAAGTTTTCAAATCAAAACTAATAAAATGCCATAGATTACAAGTAAGGGGGTTGGTTACACAGAGGGAAGATGTTAGCACCCAAAGTGTCCTAGTTACTTCTAAGGAGCCCTTTCTTGTGTGCATATGTATTTTTGTACAAAGTCATATTTGCAATAAATAGAGTGTGGGGATGAGAAAAGAATCCATTAATTATATTTTTGTGTTTGACAAGACCTTCGAACTTGTGCCTACGTACCAACATAAAAATGAGGGATCAAAACCTCGTAGTTCGTGGTATAAGTTTCAAAGTGAATGCATTGCTTTTAACAAAAGTTTAAGTTTAACAAAGGCACAAAAGGCCTAAAAGGGTTTGAATGAGTGTTAGTTCTTTTTTTCTTTTGAAAATTTTAAGTCAATATGATTAGATTTATTTACAAGTTTGATTAAGAAAAAGAGTTTGAAAATACAATGGCATAAGGCCAAGGTTTCTAATTTGCAATAAAGTCTAAGTTTAGAAAATACAAGCAAAGAAGATTTTAAAAAGGAGAGAGATATTTTGAAATTAAAGAAGTGAGGAGGAGATGAAGAGACCAATCCTAAGCACAAAATTTAAAAGTTAAGAGTTGAAAAGATCTGACCAATGGGCTGCAATCCAATAGACAAGTATGTCATATAGAAACCCAAATTTCCCATGGACTTTAGAATCAAGCAATATCAATACACAAATAGCAAGGTGAAGAGCAAGGAATCAAATAAAGATATCCACATCCAAGCATAGCAACTCCATGATCTTTTTCATAATATTCCATGTATCAGAAGATTTCAAAGGTAAGCATTAGGCACAGGTTCAAACTAACAGCTTCAATATGATCATATTGCAGATGAACTCAAATGGATCTTTAGTATTTGTATCAAATGAAAGTTCAATTCACAAGAACTTGGTTTTATGAAAGTTGGCATTGGCCAAGTCCTTTTGCATAGGGAGTGTTGCCTAATTCTAAGTCCAATGGTCTAAGATCAAATCCATCAGTCCACACAAATGTCTTTTAAGGTTTTTGTTGTTATTATGTACATTAAGGTCAAAAGACCACAAAAACAAACAAGTATATATAAACACAATATATTCACAAGATATGGATCAAGTGAGCTTAGTGAAAATGATATTAAAGTAAATAAATTGAATGATATGAATAATGGAAAATGAAATAAGATTAAAAATTAAAGTGCATAAAAGTAAATGGCTTGAAATTAAATGTTAGTTGTTAATTAATTAGAAGTTAGTATTGCTTTTGCTTTGGTTTAGTTTAAGTCATTCTTTGGAGAACACTCAACCCACTATTCACAAACATGGATCCTTGAACCAAGACATCTTTCAAAGGAAGGAAAAAAGGCCAAGTTTCCATACAATACCATGAAAGAGGGAAGACTTGCAATCTCACTTACTAGAATGCTATGCCTTTTTGTGTCACAGATTTAGCGCTACGTTAAGCAATCGTTATTGGACTTATGTAGAAGTCATAACTACTCGAGGCCGATCAATAGAGATTTTGGTGTTAATGCTGTTAGAGACATAGTATAATAAACTATGCTCCTAAAATATACCACACACAAAAAGAATATGCAAAAGAGTGGATCTAATCTCATCCATACTCATGTTAATTTTGCAATCAACTAGCCTTAGGATATAAGATATCATAGGTCCATGACATGAATAAGAGGAATGGTTTCAACACAAATTTGTCAAAGGAGGACTTTCACCAAATTAAAATCATTCATTCATTTTGAGAGATGAAATGTACGTTTCATCAATCCCCTAAATCCAATGATTTTAACTCAACAAAATCAAATCAACCTTGACCAAGGCCCAACAGTACAAGTCAAACTCAACAAGTCAATATTAGAAGCTCAACACAATTTATTTTTCATTTACATAATTAAAATCAATTAAAATATGCATTAAATTAAATTATGGTTGGTCAAATTCCGAAAACCATATCAAAACACCAAAGAAATAGCCATGAGATTTATCATAGGTCAAACAAGGTCAAAGGACCTTGGAGAAAAAATTTCATAATTTTTGGAAACTTAAAGCTATTTTTTAACAATTAAAAATGTTCTCAAAATCAATTAAATCATGAAAAATATTAATAATGATCCAAAAAATAATTTTAATTCAGAAAATGAAAGAGGAATTTATTTAAAAAAATTTAGTGAAACTCTCATAGTTTTTGGATCAATATTAGAATTAATATGATTTAATGAAAATGAACCAAATAAAATAATAATCAGAAAATGAGAAAAAACGTGGACC
Source organism: Lathyrus oleraceus (assembly GCF_024323335.1). Classification (NCBI taxonomy): domain Eukaryota; kingdom Viridiplantae; phylum Streptophyta; class Magnoliopsida; order Fabales; family Fabaceae; genus Lathyrus; species Lathyrus oleraceus. The sequence goes on from NC_066581.1 coordinate 420,583,326, forward strand.
ACTTGATCTCCCTCATTAATTGAGGTGGCAGATTAATTGGTTGCTAGCGCGCATTCCACGATGGTCATGAGTCAGCGCGCAACACAAGTAATAATCAGTTTCAACGTGCGAGATTAGATCATTTCAAATGGTTCATGTGGCTCTGATGGATGCCAACTCACCACCGGAGCCAAAGCTCCGGTGTCCTTCTCCGGTGAGCTTCGCCGGACTGGTTCATCCACAACCAACACCAAAATTAGAAATAAGGACATGAATTTAAAGTAAAAGTTCCCCTGAGCTTGAATTTGGCCTCAATTTATCCTAACTTCAAGTACATTGAGAGATACAAGGAGTTGAAATTTGAGTTGCACGATCTGAGTTGCTTCGATTTGATCTCAAAGCAACTCAATCTTGTTGCCTACATTGGTAGGACTTCAGACAACCAAGGATCCAAGAGAATTATGGGGAATTGAGTGAGAATCGAAGAGATGAAAAATTCTGGAAAATACCTTAAATGTAGGTTTGTACTCGATTGATCTTGCTCTTGCTTGTGCTTGATCTTGCTTAGGACACTTGGAGGAGTAGAATTGGATAATCAAAAGGTTCAGGATCCTTGGATATTTGAAGCTCAAAACAGTGAGATTCAAACTCAATTTCAACTGGAAATTATCAAGATTATCCTTTGGAATGAGAGGGTTTGATGCTTTGGAAGCAAAGTTGGCGCACAGGGTCCCTAATTCTGAGCATAGAGGGCTCTATTTATAGCCAAATTGTTTGATATTTGCACACTTGAAATGGAATTCCAAAAATAGCAATGTACATTGCATGGGTACATGGGCGTGTAAAGGCCCATGAAGTCACTTCTTCTGATCCATAATTGAGTATAAGCAATGCTGAGATCATGTTGGAATGCTAGGAAATGGTGTATGGAAGTTTCAACTTCAATTTATGCCAAAGGATCACTCATGTTCAAGCCATGCCCAACCCATTGAAATCTTGTCCAAAAGAATGAAATTGGACTTTTTGGAAAGGTTAGATCAAGAGGAACAACTTTCATGTTGGACACTTTTTCATTTGAAGCTTGTATCATGATGAATTTTGAGGTGGAAGTAGGGAAAATCAAACATGTCAAAAATAATTCTAAGTGTCAAGCCATATGTTCACTTATTCCACCTTGGCTAACATTTCATATGAGTTTCAAATGAGGAAAGTTCCTTCATCAAAGTTGTAGCTCTCTCAAAGTCCTTCAAAACGGTCATAAATTTGACCTCATTTGGATTTAATATGAAGGAATTATGCATTTTTCAAGTTGAGGAAAATCACTTGTTCAATGGAATTGGTCCAAAATGACCTATAATGGGTTACTTTGATTTGACCTCAAAGCAACTCAATCTTATTTCCTACATTGGTAGGACTTCAACCAACCAAATATCACAAAGAATGGTGAAGAATTGACAGAGAATTGAAGAGATGAAGTCTCTGAAATTTCACCTTCGAGTACCTTCAATTCAGCTTGATCTTGATCTGGGTTTGCTTGATTCTTCCTCCTCTTGCTTGTAGTAATCAATTGGAATGAAAAGGGAAATAAATTCTTGGAGATTGAACTTCAAAACAGAAGGTGAAATTAAAACTCTATTTCAATGAAATCCTCAAGAAATTCTATGGTGTAAGGGTCTGAGTTCTCTTTGCAAAGCTTGAGCAAGGTGTGTGTGTGTGATTGCTGAGGCCATGAGCTGGTTTAAATAGGCAAGGGAATTGATTTTACACCACTTGAATTTTTTCCAAAATTGGAAACCATAGTGCATGGATGTATGGGCAATGATTTGGGCCTCAAGAGTGATGCAATCCATCTTCAATTCGTGTGCAATTGATGCTGAAGTCATTACATGGAAGCATGCAAAAAGGAATGATCACTTGAATCCAAACTTGCCAAAACAAATCCCACAAAGGAGCCATGTACAAGTACATCAATTTTGATCCAAATGAGGTTATCTTGGACTTTTTGGAAAGGTGGGATTAAGGGGAACAACTTTCATGTTGAACACTTTTCCATTTGAAGCGTTAATCATGATGAATTTTGAGGTGGAAGTTTGGAAAATCAAATGGAAAAGGTTCCTTGATAAAATTTGTAGCTATTTAAAACCTATTCAATTTGGTCACAAATTTGACCTTATTTGGATTTGGCATGAAGTAGTTATGCATTTTATAAGTTGAGGAAAATCACTTGTTCAATGGTACTGGCCCAAAATGACCTATAATGTTTCCTCTTGGCACATGCATTTGCTAGTTGAATTTGAACTTCTTACAAATATCAAAGTTGTAGAGAACATCTTGAATTTAATCATCGAACTTGAATTTATTTTATCTCGTAAAAACTGAGCAAATTATGGTCCTTGGAAGTTGACCTCCTAACTAGGGTTCTGATAAAATGACCTATAATCTTTCACCATAAATAATGACTTTCCAAGAAAAACTAGCTCTTAACTTAAACATGAAAGTTGTTTTGAATGTCATAAGGAGTAACGTTTCTCTTGAAATCATTTTCATATGACTAAAGTTGTAGGAGATAGGGTCTAGGGAACCCTAGTTTTGACCAGTTGACTTTCTCTAGTCAACCACCACGAACCAACTTGCTAACTTGACATTATCTTGATATTTGGGACTCATGGAGGATCATATATGTGTAATGTTGATTCTAAGTGTTGGCAACAATTTTGGTAAAACAAAGAGTGTTCACAAGATGTTATGTGTGATGTCTTAACATGAGATATCCTATGTACCTGCTGGAGTTCAAGAACATGTTCATGCAGGATTGTTTCAGAATGCCACATACAATGACAAGGCTTCTGATATTGGATGTACCTGCTGGAGCTTAAATAAAAGACATGTTCATGCAGGATTGTTTCAGATGACATACACAAGGTCATGGCATCTGATATGGTTGTACCTGCTGGAAGTTATAAAAGGAATTATTGGATTATGCAGGATTTTTCCAGGATGTCAGACCCGATGTCATGACATCCTGTACACATAACATTCAGTATGAATGTCTGGTGTTTTGTGATTGCATAATTAATGGAAATCTTTGGATGATTGAAGATATGATTAGCTGGCGCATTCAATCATGGATTACAACCAGATTTACTTATTTTCCAAGGAGATCTAAACAGTTGTTATAAAAAGATTTGATTGGAAAATAGTTTTAGGGTTTTCAAGATGTCCAAGCCCAACTGGATGCTTCTATAAAAAGGGACTTAGAAAACCTGTTTGAACACACAACCAATACTGAGCGAAATATAGAGAGAGAGTTAGGGTTTGTGTCTGTTTAGTCGTAAGACTTGTAGGTCATTCAAGTCATCCATTGATGATTGAATTGGACTGATTTGTGGTTGTAATTTGTCACTCTAAAGCTGTTAAGCAAGAATGTGTGTCTTCTTGATCAAAGCTGTGAAGCAAGATCAAGAGTGTGTCTTCTTGATTAAAACTGTGAAGTAAAATCAAGAGTGTGTAATTGAAAAGTATTTTCTTTTCACAAGGGATTGTTGTTTAAAATCACTGTTGTGTGATTGTAGGGAAGTGAGTGGGTTCTCTTATCTAAGAGTGCTTAGGTAGAAATTGCACGGGTAGAGATTAGGTGAGAAAGATTGTAACTTGTTGAAGTGTACGGAGAGTCTTTGAACTAATTCTATTTTAGTGAATTTCCTTCCTGGCTTGGTAGCCCCCAGACGTAGGTGAGTTGCACCGAACTGGGTTAACAATTACTTGTGTTATATGCTTTACCATTATGTATTTTTATCCATTGTGTGTTAACAGATATTAGTTTCGTAACATTACCTTAGACATCTTATATCTGATACCAGAATTTCAGTTGGTATTAGAGCAGGCATCCTGCTCTGGTTCTGGGTGAGATCTAGGGGCAATACTTTCCGGTACAATGGGGAGAGATGGAGGATTTGTTCATAGGCCACCAATTTTGGATGGTTCTAACTATGATTATTGGATACCTCGAATGGTAGCGTTTCTGAAATCCCTTGATAACAAGGCTTGGAAAGCTGTGTTAACAGGTTGTGTACATCCTGTCATTACTAAAGAAGGAGAAGCCACCACTAAGAAGCCTGAAGAACAATGGTCCAAGGAGGAGGATGATCTTGCTCTTGAAAACTCTAAAGCCTTGAATGCAATATTCAATGGGGTAGACAAGAATATTTTTAGGCTGGTAAACAACTGTGAAGTGGCCAAAGAGGCTTGGGACATTCTCAAGACCACTCATGAAGGCACCTCTAGGGTAAAGATGTCTAGACTTCAGCTGCTCACCTCCAAGTTTGAAAACTTAAGGATGAAAGAAGATGAAAACATTCATGAATTTCACATGAGTTACCTTGAAATTGCTAATGCTTCAGAAGCCTTGGGAGAGAAGATGAGAGATGAAAAACTGGTAAGGAAAATACTCAGGTCACTTCCTAAGAGATTTGCAATGAAGGTGACTGCCATAGAAGAATCTCAAGACATTTCCAACATGAGGGTAGATGAGCTAATTGGTTCCCTCCAAACCTTTAAGTTGGGATTAAATGATGGTTTTGAAAGGAAAACAAAGAGAATGGCCTTTATGTCAAACACATAAGAGGAAAAGAGTCAAGAGGATGATGAAGATCTGGTCAATGAAGTAGCAATGCTGGCAAGGCAGTTCAATAAACTGTTGAAAAAGATGGATGTAAGATCAAAGAAAAATGTCAAGAACATCTCATCTGATATCAGTAAATCCAACAATGCTGGAAGAAGAGCAAGATCAGATGAGAAGCTCAAAGAAGGAAAAGAGGTTCAGTGCTATGAATGTGATGGGTATGGACACATCAGGACTGAATGTGGAACCTACCTCAAGAAATAGAAGATAAGTTTTGCTGCCACTTGGTCTGATGAGAGTGAAACAGAGGAGGCTGCAAATCTTTTGACTGCATTGACAGGAAGATGGGGATCTGATGAAGACTCAAGTGATGATGAAGTAACCTTTGAAGAATTGGCCTCTACCTATAGAAAGTTGTGTCACAAAAGTATAGAGCTGTGCAAACAGGTTGAAAGCCAGAAGAAGGAAATAACTCAACTTGAGAATGAGAAGGCAGAATACTTGCAAACCATCTCCAAGTTACAAACCGAAGCAGTGGTTCTGAATGCCAAGCTAGGTGAAAATCCACAAGCTGAAAATCAGAAGATAGCACAGCTGGAAAGTGAGAAGGCAGACCATGCAAAAACTATTTCTAAATTGAAAACTGAAAACATGTTTCAAAATTCTAAATTAGAAGAGATGACCAAGTATGTAAGAATGTTAAGCAATAAGTTTGATTCCTTAGACAAGATTCTTCAAACTGGACAAATAACAGGAGACAAATCAGGCATTGGATATAATAACTCAAAGCCTAAGAGCAGTTACACTGGTCTCAAACCTCAAGCCAAACTTAGGTGCATCCAAAAACCTGTGATGTTACATCATATGTCACAACACCAGAGGAGAAAACAGCTGAAAGAGAAACACCAAAGATGGAGATGCCATTAATGTGGGAAATTTGGTCATCTGAAGCCTTTCTGCTATAAACTGTATGGTTATCCTAGGCCTACTCATAATCAGGATCACTATCAATTCAGACCCAAACAACACATGCCTATCATCAAGAAGCAATGGGTCCCTAAGACTAATGTCACAAGTCTGATAGCTCACATTCCCCTCAGAATCTCAGCCAAAGAAGAGTGGTACTTTGATAGTGGATGTTCCAGACACATGACTGGAAACCAAGGTCTGCTAACTGATCTGCATCATCATACCATAAACCATGTAACCTTTGGAGATGGAGCAAAAGGTGAAATCAAGGGAACAGGAAAGCTTGATTGTTTTGGAGGTCCTAAACTTGACAAGGTTCTACTAGTCAAGGGCCTGACAGCTAATCTAATAAGCATCAGTCAACTATGTGATCAAGGTCTGAATGTTAACTTCACAAAGACTGAATGTCTAATCCTTGACAAAAATAGTAAAGTGATTATGAGAGGAATCAGGACCAAAGATAACTGCTACATGTGGAGCTCTCAAATGGATTATCCCTTAAAGTATCCCTATGTCAAAAGGGAAAAGATGAGTACAGGTGCTAGAAGAACTCTCAAGAGTGATGAAAAACAAGTCTGTGGGAAATGTCAGGCAAAGATGTCACACCAGAAGTTCAGACTTAACCTCACCCTCATAGGAGAAAAGGTTATGGTGGCTCAAACAACTGAGAGGTTAGATCAAATAGGTGGACATATGACCAGTCATAGACAGAATGGAACTATTGGGACTAGGCCACAGGGGACTATATGTTTATCTCAAAGCAAAAATGCCAAGGACAATGTGGAAGAGATTGGGATGACACCTGCTCCTACACAAGTGAAAGGTATAGAAGATGAAAGCAGTTGGGATCAACTGGGTTGGATGAAACTATTGATGATTACATACAATGTCACACACGATGTCATGACATTGTATTATGACAACCTGAATGCTGAAACTAGGTCCAAGGAATTTGGGTGAAATTCAAATTGAATATTGTAGCGGGGTATTCGTTACCATTAGAGATATTGACTAAATCCAAGGTAAATCATACAAGTCGAGTCGCCACCGCACTTCTATTTATCCAAAGGAATGGTTAGAAAGCGAACAAGAACCTAATAGTTTTAACAAAAACTAGTAAAAGAAACAGAGATCTGGGTAAGGGGGTTGGTTATGTAATGCGAAGGTGTTAGGCACCCAAAACATCATAGGTACTCCTAGGGAGCCCTTTTCACACTTGTTGTAAAGGTTGTTTTTTTTGTGAAAATTTTGTTTGTGCAAACATGATTGAAGAGATGAGAAGAGAATATACAAGTTTATTTACATTTTGTGTTTGGATGGATAAACCCATTGCCTATGTACCATCTTATAGAAAGATTAGGATCAAAACCTCGTAGTTCGGGGTAAAAATCTCAAAACAAGTTGGTGAATTGATTGGTCCAAAAGCCTTAAGGTCTTTTGTTATCAAAGGGAGAAAACTAAACCAAACCACAAATCCACCATGTGAGGATAGTTTCAACATGCTAGTGAGGGGTTAACCCTATAATAAGCATGGAAGACTCATTGCCCATCACTAAGGATATAGGTGAGTATTACATCTACCACAAGGATAACTCAAACCTAATAGCTAAAGGTTATGTAAAATTTGATTAAGAGAGTGGCCATTGGAACCACAAAAAAGACATTTGAATGAGTTATATTTACCAATTAGAAGTATATACAAAAAATGGTCAAAGTTGACTTAAAGATTCAATTCTAAATAAGTGTTATGAAAAGAAAGTTTTGAAAATCAAAAGCATGAGGCTTAGGTTTCTAATGTTTGAAAACAATGGTTAAATGTTTGCACAAAGAGTTTTGGCTTGGGTTAGAGTGCAGAGAAGAAGAAGAAGGGCTAAGTCCTAAGTAAAACAAAAAGGTGAGGGATAAAGAAACAAAACCACAATGGAGTCCCTCTCTTGGGATCATATTGATGATCCAAGTAGCTCCCATCCTTTGGAATAAGAAAACACACAAAGCATAAGCAATCAAACAAGTCTTCTAAGAGATCCTCAATGTATCTTGTGTCTTCCACTTTGGATTAGCATGGAAATGGTATTCCAATTTGAGCTCTCATAGAATTCCCTAGCACAAAAAGCAAACACATCAAAAGCTCCATGAAGTAAATCAAGAATGGACAAGAGTGAGTTTAGAGATTTGGTCCTTCTAATCCATCTTCATCATTAAGGTCCATTTACTCCAAATTTGCATAAGGAAGGTCCTAGAATCTAAGTCCAATTCTCCATTTGGTTCACAACAATCAAAATAAAACACAAGCATAATAATATATACACAATTATGTGCTCAAGTGAGCAAAAGGAAAATGGCATTAACATAAACATGTGCTCAAGTGAGCAAAGGTAAAAGCAAATGGATAATATGTGCAAGAATAGTAAATTGCATAAAATTAAAGAGAAAAAAGTAAATGTTAATAGTCAATAGTTAGTGTTAGTAGTTAGTGTGCCATAAGGCAAATTTAGCGCTATGTTAAGCAATCGTAATTGGACTTATGTAGAAGTCACAACTATCTGAGGCCGGTCAATAATAATGTAGGCAACAACACAAGATAGAAGTCTTGATTAGTGAACCAAGTTCCAACAACTTGCCATGCCAAAAAGGAAAAAGAGAATTGATCTTGTATTGGTTTAAGCCTCTTGCATGATTTAGAAAACAACCTATCCTTAATGCAAAACCATTCACTTGATCAATTGATCAAGATGAATTAGATTTGAATCAAGGAAGATTAAGTCTCCTTAATCAATGCTAACTTATCAACCTTCAACTCATTTATCAAAAAGAAAGAAGAAGAATAAGAAGGAGATGGAGAATGGAGATCAAACAATAAGCAAAATATTTTTGGCAATTTCAATATTAAAATAAACCTGAATTAAAAATAATGGAAAGGTCAAACTTCAAAATCACTTCAAATCAACCTTGAAAGGTCCAAGTAATTTATCCCAAGTTCAACAAGGTCAAACAAAGTTTGACAAAAAATTTCAGCATTTTAAAAGTCAGAAACTATTTTTAATCAATTAAAAATGAATAAAAATAACCTAATTGAACTAAAATCTCAAATAAATCTCAAATCAATTAAAAAATTGATGAGAATATTTTTCATAGATCCATCATCATTCAAATAGGTTAGGAAAATATTTTTTGTATTTTTTGAATATCAAAAACTATTTAAAATGAATTAAAAATAACCAGAAAAGAGAAAGTTCACAAAAAATATCAAATGATGAAATAAAAAATATTAAAAACTAGAATTAGAAACTAGAAATTATTTGGAGACTAATGCAATTGGTCCCATATTTTTTGGATTAAAAATAAAGAAGATATTGATTTTTGAAATAAAAGGGAATTAAAGAAAATAAAATCAGAATTTAAAAATTGGAAAAAAGGAGAAGCGTTGGATGATGGCTCATTAATTGAGCTGGCACATCACACGTTACTGAAGCGCGCGCTCATGGTGAACCTTAGTCAACCGCGTCACACAAAGAATTAAAAAAATCATAACAAACAAAGGCTGAGATTGAATCTGGAAATGAGATCCAACAGTCCAGATTCAAACTGGCAATTGGCGGCCACCGGAGCCTCCTTCTTCTCCGGTGAGCTTCCAAATTTCGGTCAGATTTGCAGGTTTTCAAACCTCCACCAATTTGCACGATCCTTATACCAAAATGAAGCTGGGGTGATGTACATCACCCCTGTAACCTTGAATCACACTCAAGATTCCTATAAATTGAGAAATTTGAGGTGGAAGATTCAGGTATGGAAAATGCAGATCAAAGAAAAACAAAATTGAAGCTACCACTAGCTTGCCTCTCAAGTGAGGACTTCAGAAAACACTTTGGCCAGGCAAATAGATCAATATATGATGAGTTTCAAAGAAAATACCAGTTGGTGAACAAACTTGAATTCTGGAGATTTAAGCTCGATTCCTTGCTTGCTTTGCCAAAACAGAAGATCAATGAGCTAAATGATGGAGGTCTAGAAGCTTTAGATCCAAAGATTCAACCAGATGTAGTTGAATTTTGGATCTGAAAAATTTGAAGAAAATGAAATTGCTTCTTTGGTGAGAGGTTGGGTTTTGATTTCTGCAGCAATTCAGGTTAAATCAGGTGTGTATTTTGAATGGAATAGGGTCTTTATTTATAGAGGAAATGGCAAGGAGAATGTGATCAAAGCCATGTGCATGAATTTGGACAATCCTTGCATGGGCTTGCATGATCATGCACAAGGCCCAAAACCAAAGCCAAATGCAATCTGAAATAAAACCAAGGTGAAATGGACGTGTAATTTGAATGGCAAATGCTTGTGCATGGAATTTTGAAGTGTTATGCATAATTGGACCAAAAGCTTTTCCTCTTCGAAAATACCACTTGCGAAGTCCAAACATGATCATGCCCTTCTGTTTTGATGGTGCAAGCCTCAAATGAAAAACATCTCCAACATAAAAGTTGTAGATCTTTTCAAGACAATCAAAATGGACTTAAATTTTGCATCATTTGGATTTTTGATGAGAGAGTTATGGGCACTTGAAGTTGGACTTTTTTGCCTTTTAATGCATTTGGCCCAAAAGGACCTATAATGTCTTGCATTATCACATGTATTTCCTTTGAGATTTTGAAATTTTGTTCAACATAACATTTGAAATAGACATCTTAAGCTTTCCAATTCATTTGATCCCACCTCAAAATCATAAAAAATGAATGAGTTATGTCCTTGGGAAGTTGCCCCAAAATTAGGGTTTCAGTCAAAATGACCTATAATGTATTGGAATGGGAGATGGCCTTCCAAGCTTCAAATCAATTTTTGATGAACATTAAAGTTGTTCATATTGTCCTTAAGAACATTTTTTATTTTGGAACTATCTCCATTTGACCAACACATAAAACGTTAGGTCTCAGTGCATTTCGAAATAGTCAGATGAATTGACTGATCAACTTCTCAAGTCCATGACTCATACCTTGATGAATTGATGATTGAGGATACTCAAATAAGTTCAAATATGCATGAAATGATGAATTAAAGAACTTACCTTGATTTCATTTGATCATGGGATGAGGTTGCTTCAAGAGCAAGGCATTGAGGTGCACAGATGAATTAGGGTTTCCTTGGGGCACAATCCTCAAACCCTTTGACTTGCTTTGATCAAAATGATGAATTGAGATGCTAGGGAGGCATATTTGATGTATGAGAGCTTTGGCAACCATTACCATGCTTGCTATCATCTCTTCTTGACCATGTCTTTGTACCAATGATCTCCTTGAAGCTCTTGACCTGGTGATTGCTTAAGCTACAAATAAAAGATGTTAGTGACATATTTTTGTGCTTTTGTTTAGTAAAAAAAACAATGATATACAATTCAAGCATACTTGGTGATCTCAAACCACTCACAAAAGGTCCTACCCAAAGGCAAAGGGAACCAAGATGCTAATGATCCTTGAGGCAATGCAAGTGCAATGTTATGATGCCATGAGGGATCTTAGGGACAAAATTGGGGTCTTACAAATATGAGGGAGAAAAATTAGGGATTTGGGCTCTTGTGAAATTATGGCAATTAAAATGGAAAAATAAAAGAAATAAAAATATTGTCTACTCTTTAAAAAGAAATAGTCACATTAATGACAAATCATTCCCTAGCATTGAAAATAGTATCTATTCCCTTAGCACACGCTACCTAAACCCAGCAATCTCCATTTCCATTCAACTTCTCAGAGAAGCTCAGCTAGGGCAAAGAAACTATTTTCAAAAGTCCTACAACATGTCTCAACCTCCATCATCTTCTGGTTCAAAATCCTCTCACCATCCAAAGACTCCCTCAATGGAGTTTGTAGATGAAGACGTGATGGACGTCACTCCACTTTGCATGATACCAAGCGACACCCCAGGTCCCTCCTCCAAAGCTAGAGATAAGCAAGGTAATACCTCTAGTAACTCCTCTCTTCCAAAAGACATGCATTATGCTGATCGTGCCATAAGGAACCTAGTCACTAGGATTCTAAGAGAAGGGCATGAAGTCAAAGGGGTTTCTACCCCTCTGTCTAGAAGGGACCCCTCTTCTGAGGAGGAACCTCATGCTGATAAAGATGATGATTCATCTAAATCAGAAAAAGAATTTGCTGCTGAAGGGCTATGCTCTCTAGGTAAAACCATACCTAGCAAGAAACCAGCAAATATGTCTCAAGAGAAGGTTATTGACCTAGAGGAAGAAAGCTCTGAAGAAGAGGAAGATCCTTTGGTTAATCTTGTAAAACCTAGTGTAGCTGAGAAACTGAGAACTAGGCAAGGGAAAAGTGTGGCTAAAATGAGAACAGAAAGAGTGAAAAAGACTGCTGGTATAGGACCCTCAAAATTCTGGAGCAAAGTTGAGGTTAGGAAAAGGAAAGAAAGAGATAGCTCTGACTCTGAGGAAGAGGATATCTCCCCTGCAAAAAGACAGGTTGTTCAGAAGTCTCCTGGCAAGGCTGCTGTTGTGCACCTAGACAATATCTCCTTTCATTTAGAAGATGGTGCAGGAAAATGGAAATTTGTCATTCAGAGGAGAGTAGCTATTGAAAGAGAGCTTGGAAAAGAAGTCGTAGAGGTAAAGGAAGTGATTGAGTTGATCAAAAATGTTGGACTAATGAAGACTGTGGTAGCTCTACCCCAATGTTATGAGGGGTTGGTAAAAGAGTTTATTGTTAATATCCCTGAGGATATTTATGAAAAAAGCAGCAGGGAGTTCTGCAAGGTGTTTGTAAGGGATTCTCACCAAGTATTATCAACAAGTTCCTAGGAAAAGGAACTGATGGAGGAGTGGACCTAGAGATTACAGACAATGAGGTCTGTAGGGTTATCACAGCTGGCCAAGTTAGGGAATGGCCTAGTAGGAATCACTTATCTGCTGGGAAACTCACTGTTAAATATGCCATCTTACACAAGATTGGTTCAGCTAATTGGGTGCCTACTAATCATGTCTCTACTATCTCCATTAATCTTGGAAGAATTATTCATGCAATTGGAACAAGGGTTAACTATGATTTTGGCAAGTTCATATTTGATCAAACCATCAGACATGCCTCTACAAATGCTGTGAAGTTAACCATTGCCTTCCTCTCCCTTATTTGTGGCATTATCCTGAGCCAACAACCAGGCATCCTGAGTACAAGTGACATTCCCAGCAGGAGAAAATCCCCTCTGTCCATTCATTATAAGCTGCTTGAGGGAAGTCATGTCAATGATGTCATGACATCTGCCAGAAGGGAGTCTACATCTCAAGGGAGCTTGGTTGATCAACTAAAAGAAACCTGCAAGGAATTGGATAATGGTATAAGGGTGGCCAAGGCTAGAAAAGAAGCTTTAGAAGTTCTTATCTGTAGCCTGGAGAAGGAAAAAGTATAGAAGGCTGGGAAGGACTCAAATGCAAGATCAAAATCCCAATCCAGTGGCAGTTCTGGAAGCTCAGAAGACTCTTAAGGTGAAGGTGATACTTCTTCTTCTGATTAATGGTTCCTGCCTATGTTGAGGACTGGGAAGGTGAAGTCTGTGAGGTGTGCTGGAAAGATTGATGAAAGTTGGTCTGCTATTTGGAAGGTTGTTGTCTTTATTGTTTTTTTTAATTATGTATTTTGTGGCAGTCCTTATTGATGCTTGTTATGTAATATTTAGGGCTCTTAAAGAGTTCCTTGGATTTGTTCATTATCTCAGCTATCAGCTGTGTATAATGATGGTGTGTACTTCCTGAATATTTTGTTTTAACATGCTTAATGTTATAACATCTAATCTAACATTCTCTGTTAGGCTAATAGACATTTATTTTGTCTAATTGGTCACCTTTGGTCAATTTTGACTAAAAAGGGGGAGAAGTGCTGATGTGGAAGTTGTGAGGTGTATATAGCTAGAGTACAGCTATTATTAAAAGGAGTGAACAGGTGTTAAAACAGAATGTTGTTCTGTTTACAAATGTCAAAGAGGATGGTGCACAGGTGTTGTTGATTGAAGCGGATGTCAGAATGACATTCTGGCTGGTACAGGTGCTGGAGTTACAGTAGCTGTTATGTTCATGGAGACTGTTGTTGTGTGCACATATTTAGGGGGAGAAGGAGTACCCTTGTGCATTTGTGTGTCTTACTAGTTGCATCCATAACTAGTAATTTTGTTTGTTGCACAGATTTAGGGGGAGGAGAAGTACTCTTGTGCATGTGTGTATTACTAGTAGCCATAGCTAGTAATTGTTTTGCTTCTGCTACTGATTAAACTACTGTTAAGTTGTTTAACTGCTGATAGTTTACCTTGTGAACAAAAAGGACAGATATATGTTTTAGCCAAAATTTGCCAAAGGGGGAGTTTGTTGATTTTAAGTGTTGGCAGTAATTTTGGTAAAACAATGATTGTTCACAAGATGTTATGTGTGATGTCCTAACATGAGATATCCTATGTACCTGCTGGAGTTCAAGAACATGTTCATGCTGGATTGTTTCAGAATGCCACATACAATGACAAGGCTTCTGATATTGGATGTACCTGCTGGAGCTTAAATAAAAGACATGTTCATGCAGGATTGTTTCAGATGACATACACAAGGTCATGGCATCTGATATGGCTGTACCTGCTGGAAGTTATAAAAGGAATTATTGGATTATGCAGGATTTTTCCAGGATGTCAGACCCGATGTCATGACATCCTGTACACAGAACATTCAGTATGAATGTCTGGTGTTTTGTGATTGCACAATTAATGGAAATCTTTGGATGCTTGAAGATATGATTAGCTGGCGCATTCAATCATGGATTACAACCAGATTTACTTATTTTCCAAGGAGATCTAAACAGTTGTTATAAAAAGATTTGATTGGAAAATAGTTTTAGGGTTTTCAAGATGTCCAAGCCCAGTTGGATGCTTCTATAAAAAGGGACTTAGAAAACCTGTTTGAACACACAACTAATACTGAGCGAAATATAGAGAGAGAGTTAGGGTTTGTGTATGTTTAGTCGTATGACTTGTAGGTCATTCAAGTCATCCATTGATGATTGAATTGGACTGATTTGTGGTTGTAATTTGTCACTCTAAAGCTGTTAAGCAATAGTGTGTGTCTTCTTGATCAAAGTTGTGAAGCAAGATCAAGAGTGTGTCTTCTTGATTGAAACTGTGAAGTAAAATCAAGAGTGTGTAATTGAAAAGTATTTTCTTTTCACAAGGGATTGTTGTTTAAAATCACTGGTGTGTGATTGCAGGGAAGTGAGTGGGTTCTCATATCTAAGAGTGCTTAGGTAGAAATTGCACGGGTAGAGATCAGGTGAGAAAGCCTGTAACTTGTTGAAGTGTACAGAGAGTCTTTGAACTAATTCTATTTTAGTGAATTTCCTTCCTGGCTTGGTAGCCCCCAGACGTAGGTGAGTTGCACCGAACTGGGTTAACAATTACTTGTGTTATATGCTTTACCATTCTGTATTTTTATCCATTGTGTGTTAACAGATATTAGTGTCGTAACATTACCTTCGACATCTTATATCTGATACAAGAATTTCATGTAAGATGGTGTAAAATTAAGTATCCCTTGATATATGTGATAAAATGATGAAGAAAACTTGTTGAGGAAGTCACATAATATATCCAGATGAATTAGGGCTTCCAAGGCAAACAAGCTTCAAACTCTTGATGAATTCTTGATCAAAATGATATGTGAAGACCGTGGTGTCGCACCTCAAAAATGCGATAATGTGATCCCCCGCGATAGGACACGGAAAAATGTTCGAACAGAGTCTCCACCTATCTTTATTTATCTTAATGAAGGAATAGGAAAATATCGAGAAAACCTTTAGGAAAATAGAATAATGGTCGTCGCAACCATATTCGGGTTCGGGAGTCGATTACGCAACGGGAAGGTATTAGCACCCGTCACGTCTGTTGTACTCAACGGGAACCTTTTAGTCTGATTTGCTATTTGACTATTAATTGAATGTTATTTGCTTGCTTCGAGTGATTAGAATTGATGATAGATATGGATGAAGACCTCAGGAGGGGGAAATGGGAGGTTTTTTGTTAGTGTGCTCGCGAAGCTACAGCAATCTCCTGCCTACGTATCTTTGCAGTGCAATAAGGAAATCAGAGCATTCTTAGTTCAGGCTACTACGAATATTTTATGTGTTTTGTTTTGATGAACGACCATGTAGGTCGGCGTTCTAACGGCTAAATGTTGACTTGTCTACTCTCGGTGGTGGCTCTAGCACTGGTTTGTTGTGCGCATTAGAAAGGATTTACAATGTTCTTTTTTAGAAGGGTTTTGGTCACGCGGGGGTGAGAAGTTGAATTGATGTGTTTGATGTTTTGTTTGGTTTGTTTCGATCGCTCGGGGGCGAGAAGCTATGTTTGATTTGTTTGAGATGTTTTGAAGAACGACGAAAGATTGATCAATGTGGTGCACACCAATCGTCCAATTCTTTCTAGGAATAATAAGGCGAACGCTTTCTACTCCTTTTTTCATTCGAATTATTTTTGTAAGTTTGTTTGCGGATGTCGAATATGCACGGTAGTGAGGCGTACGCCTCCTACTTGCTTATTCAAAGAATAATGAGGCGTGCGCCACTTATTCCTTTATCCAAGTTTATTTAAAGTATTTTAATCGGAAGTCACTAACTTAAGCAATATGGCGAGCGCCAATTATTCAAATAATCGAGAGATGGGCAGGCGAACGCCTCCCATCTTTTATCATCTGAGGTTTAAATTGTAAAAGATATGTCTTTAGATGTCGTATTTGATTTGCAAAATTAGTTTGAATTTTGAATTGGTAGGTTTTGAAAAGTTGATGATTTGAGCAATGTGGCGTACGCCAATTATTCAAATAATCAAGGAATGGTGAGGCGAACGCCTCCCATTCTCAATCGATTAAAGTTTAAGTTGTTTATTTTGAAATTGTGTTTGATATTAAAGGTGATTTGAGTTTATTCGGTTGTGGTTTTAATTTGATGACGAAAATTCGAGCAATGTGGCGTACGCCAATTATTCGAATAATCGGAAGATAATGAGGCGTACGCCTCCTATCCTTTTATTATCTCAAATTTGGAATTAAAAGGATTTAGAATTTATAGTTAATTTAGAAGACGTGATTTGAATGTGTATAATCATGGTCTTAAAATAATTTAAATTTAGAACTTATATTTGATTTGGAAAAGTGATTTGAATCTGTAAGTTTTAATCGGGCGACAAGAAATCAAGCAATATGGCGTACGCCAATCATTCGAGTAATTGAGAAATAGTGAAGCAGACACTTCCTATATTCTTTTTCATCCCAAGTTTATAAAAAAAAATATTTTGAGTATTACCCTAATTTAGAAAATGATTTGTATTTTGTATGATTATTAGGGTTTTTATTGAATGAAGAAAATTCGAGCAATATGGCGAACGCCAATTATTCGAATAATCGAGAGGTAGTGAAGCGTACGCTTACTATCCTCCTTTTCATCCAAAAATCTATTTAAATAGTTTTAAGAGAATATTACTAAAATACGGTGCATTTGAATTTATTTCGAATTAATATACTTTGGGAAAGACTATTTGGTATTGGACCAAAATCAAATTTATTTTATAAAATAAGGTAAATTATTTGTTGACATTAACCGTTAATCCACCATTTGATTAATTAATGAGATAAAAATGAATTGAAAGTAACAATCGAAACTAAGCTAATGAACATTTCTACTATCATTATTTAGAACTAGTCATCTTAATTTTAATTAAAACATTCAATAATAGTTCACAAACCAAGTAAATCAACTTGGGATGTTTGGGAAATGAAAAAAATGAGGCCCTAAAATGTTGGATTAGGAAAGGCCCAAGAGAGGTTTAAGGCAGTGTTAATTTTGGGATGGGCCATAAGGCCCAAACCCTCTCCTAATCAGCCATGTCGAAACGCCAGGAAGAAGAAAGATTGGCATTATTTCGGTTCTTAGGGCCACGTGTACAATTCAATAAGTGGCCACCATTATCGTAACATTGGTAACAACATGAAAAATATTTAGGGACCATAACCTGGCAACATCCCAAGCAACAGTATTAAATTATCTCTAATGACATTGAAAATATTAATTAATCCACATAAATACCAAAAAGAAATTATCATTTATCATGATATATTCCTTCCTTGCTCAGATTTCTATATTCTGTTCTTTCTCCCTCAACTCTGATCCTCCCTTCCCTATGGCCTCGTCGGAGCAGCACGACGGTAGGTTGACCAACCACCAATCAATAATAAAAAAAAGTCTTCTTTAATTCACCCCCTAAACACGAAACCACACCTATTTCCTTCTAAATCCCCACCGATTATTCAGATCGAAATATCAATCTCAACTTTGTCAAACCTAGTTTTGAGTTAATCAAACAAATCAAATCATCTGAATCCAACACGCATCACACAAGGAGATTTACATGGAAAACAAAGGTCAAGGCTCGATTTGTATATATACAAGGCAAAGAGTGATTTTTAGTAACAACCTATCATGCTCAAGTGCTTGTTCTAACGCTTTAAAATCAGAGAGAAGAAAATATCGGTCAAAAATTTACCGAGATAGTCGGATCTCAGGTGAGCGTTCTCTTTACCTTTTTGTCCGACTCAAAGGGCTTTCTCCTTCAAATTTCCTATGCTTGATTTTCTTGGTCCAGGATTAGCTCCGTTTACTCGACCTTTAATGAGTATTTCTGAATGAATTTCTGCAGAATATCGGTGCCTTTTTTCTCCTCCTTTTTAGTGATTAGCATGCTCCTTATATAAGATGAAAAATGGTTGCTCCAAATCATGAGTTGTCAAGAGATCATGAGAATTATTCCGTTGGAAGGAAAATTCTCTTTAGATTTTGTGGTCCCTGAATGAGGTACGTCTGGATTTGTTATTGGAAAATCTCTCTAGATGCGTATTGATTTTGTTTTTTACTGATGTAAAATACCTACGTGTGTGGTAAGGGATCTCTTTTTACTGTCCGCCCTTTAAATCTTTCCTTATCATGCAGGTGTGGTTTTCTATCCTGTCAAATGATATGACAGAGAGGCTTCTATTCCAAGAGTTTGTAATTTCTCCTAGTTACCTTGGCAACGTGATGCTACTGTGCTCGTAACGAGCTGCTGCACCACTCGTGTTGGTCTGATGGATAAAAGTGCCTCAGGGATACTGTCATGGATACTGAGATGAATGGTTGATGAAGAGTGTGCACCAACTTGGTTGTGATTGAATGGTAACCTCATGGTCTTTGGATGCCCATATCCAATCCCAGCAGGTGTCAACTGTGCAGTCCAAGCTCTTGATTATGCTGCCTTGACATAGGTTGCAGAAGGGGCCGTGGCTTTTTACACTAGCCACTCCAATTTTGTTGGTTGTTTTGCTCAGGTTGGACATGTTCTATCTGTATTCGGAATTTGGTTTGCATTTATGATTTTGACAAATTCCGTTTTGGTTGCAGGTTCTGCATTCAGAGTTGATGGTAATAATCTCATGTATTCATCTATGTTTTATCTTGGGGCACATGGATTCTTATTCGCCTTACCGACACGGCATTGTTGGCTCTTGGATCTGCAAGTCATCTCATGGTACGAGAGGGTACTCTATAATGTCTTCGAAGACCAATGCAAGAAGAGGTCGGGGCAATCTGTCATGGCAAACTGATGTGTAGTCTCAGTTTTAGAAATTTATTTCTTGTATTTGGCTCGGTTGTAGCATTATTTGGAAACCAGGATTGCTTGTAATCGTCGGTATGACGTGCTTCTAATGATGTTTGGAACAAAATGTGTTTGTTACCCATAATTTTATTTAGGTGATTATCTTTAAAACCAAAGCTATAATGTTCGTATTCTAAAATCCATGAACATATGATGTGTATATGAACGCTTTGCTTTGATCCTAAAGACCTCTTAATGTATGACCCAAAAGAAACGATGATTATAAGTGAAGAACAAAAAGGAGTGTGAGTCTATTTTGAATCTTTTACCAATAGCTTGTCAACCCCTTGGCATGTCAATGGCCGCTGCTCGTAATGAACCATGTTCATGGCTTTGCCCATGGTTTTAATGATGCGGTACCGGCATGATGAAACTTAACCATGACCTTGATTCACATTAGTATTCTGTTTTAGGTAGTATCCTTTCTCCATATCCTCTTCTTCGTATTCGCATAATGAACCATGTTTTTTTAGACGAAATTGGATTTATGAAATGCATGTTTCTACGTAATGCAGAAATGACATGATAGTGATATGAAACTAAGGTAATGTACCTCGTGATGAAATGATGAAATGTGTGTCATGCTATGCATATGATGCATTTTGAACAATAAAATCGGATTTATGAAAATTTAAAATGCCCGGACAACATTAGGGTATGCCACATGAGGATCCATATATGATGTCTAGATTCATTTTGAACCATCTCTTAATCAGTCTCCTTGTATTGAGGATCTTAAACCCTAGATATGAGCTTGATGGAACATAGGTGAACACGCACAATGGCTACAAAAGAAACAAACTATACATTGACATATTTTTGATATTTTGGTTAGTAAAATAAAGAAAAATAAAGTATGATACAATAAAATGTGCTTGGTGATATCTTCCAATTCAAACCCAATGAATGAGGGGTAAAGAGGATGTCATGGTGTGATCCCAAAGCTAATGCACATGATGAGATAGCATGAGGGATCTTAGGGTCAAAATTGGGGTCTTACAAGCGCCATGTCGACATTGTACTTGTACTACCTAATGAAAGGTTCACCTAGATCATTGAATATATGACTATTGGCACTATCCAAGTTTATGTACCACTTGAGAGCGGCACCAGTCAGACTATCTTGAAAATAGTGTATTAGCAACTGGTGGTTGTCAGTTTTAGTGGACATTTTTCGGGCATACATAGTTAAGTTGCTCCTCGAACAGAAATCCCCTTGTACTTTTCAAAGTTAGGTACTTCAAATTTGACAGGTATTTTGACATTTGGCACAAGGTAGAGGTTGGGGGAATTCTTCCCAAATAGATATTTTCCCCTAAGTGCTTTAATCTATCTTTGCATCTCGAAGAATTGATCCTTGAATTCGTCCATTTTCCCATATGCTCCCATACTCTCACTTGAAGTGGCGTGAAAGTTGGGCTCTTCGTGGTATGGAGTATTATGTATCACAGAAGGTGGTACTGACATGATAGCAAGCATTACGGGAGCTTCAGGAACTTGTGAGCGATAACCTTCTGGTATATAATTTGATGGCATGTCCCAAGGGAAATTGGGGTGCATCTGATACTGAGGAGCGTTCACAGGTTCCATAGAAATGGGCGTAGACACGATCTCTAACATTACAGTTCTTTGGATAGGCTTTAGGGTGGCTGATTCTGAGCAGCCACCAGCGTTTCAATCATTGTTCTAAGTCTCTCCAGACTTCCTTTGAGTGAATTAACTTATTCCCCGAGTTCCTGGTTTTCCTACTCAAGTTGTTCCATCCTTTTTTGATGACTAGCTCGAGTATTGTATTGGTGAAATAGCTTATCTATTGGAGTGAAGGACAAGGATAAGTCTCGGGAATGCAAAAAAATGTAATGTTTAGAATAATACATGATATGCAATGCAAATGAATTTCAAGGAACTTTAATAAACATAATTATTACAAACATCATGGAGAGAAGTATTACTCTTTTAATAGCTGAAAAGATCTCATTTCATTAACATTCAGCTTATAATTTTTGAAGTAAACTTTCAAAAGATACAAGTAAAATAGATAGGATCCTAATGATGTTCTTGAGAAGAAGATCCAATCCCTCTTTATAGCTTCCTATTAAGCTCCTTGATTTGGTCGTTCATCTGAGTCTTTTCAACCACTAGCTTGTCGATAATCATCTTCCAAGCGCCTGAAGTAGGAGGATTATCTGAGCCAAGAACCAGCTTAATGCTAGAGGAAAATAAATCATTTTTCACCTTTCTTTTCTTAGAAAGCTCTTCATCACTCCTTTTCTTCAAGTGTCCTTGAAGTTATTCATTCTCTGCATGGACTATCTGATACTTCTTCTTCTAAGTATCCCTTTCCCGATGCATCCTCGTCAAAGCAATCTTGAGTTTCTCCACGTCAGTCATGAAATCGAGAGAAGGTTCTTTAACAATTAAAGACAAATTCTCTTGTCGAGGATAAGGAATTTTCAAACTGACGGCCCTAGCTTGCACCCACTAGAGATAAGGCTCCAAAGAGACGCAATCTAGCTTTCCTGGAACTTCTCTTCTCTTCTTATGGACATGGTGCCAGGCATGCACAATCTTTTCTTTGAATGCTTTGTTGTCTTCTCCTTCCTTGAAGAAGAAACTCTTTAAGAAGATGGTGTTAGTTTTGTCCTTCATTGGGTATCCAAACTGACGACGAGCCAAAATCAGGTTGTAGTTAATGCCTCATTTTGTACCAAGAAGAGTTACATTAGGAAACTCACCATAACTATCAACAATTTTATCTCCCTCATAAGCACGATCAAACCAATAAATTTCATAATGAGTGAGAGACATAATCTTTTGTGGCCATAACAAACCATCCTTGAGTTCCCAAAAGGCAGTAGATTGAGGCAAGTGCAAAATAAACCACTTGTAGAGCAGAGTTGTACAACATATGATCATTCCTCCCTTATGAGAATTCCTGAGATGGACTGAACGGTAAACATCTGCAAGCAAGGTAGGAACTGGATTTAATTAGGAATATTTTGATATCATTGATGTAAACAAAGTCATCAACATTAGGGAAGAGGAACAATCCATAGATGAGCAAGGAAAGAATAACCTCAAAAGCGTCCATACTCTTCATGCTAGAAAAATAACGATACTCGTCTATAAATAATTTTGCAGGTAAACCAAGAACTCCTCCTTTTGTAGTTAGATTAGCTTTGATCTCAAACATCCTGAAATGAGTAGCTTCTGTAATGTCTTGATGCTTTGGAATTTCTTCTAAATGGAAAAGGGGACTTGATCAGGAATGAGTAGGCTAATTAGGTGAGAAAACTCCTCCAAGGTAGGCACAAGCTGATAATATGGAAAGGTAAAGCACCAGCACAATGGGTCATAAAACTGAACCAAAGTAGCCAGAATCCCATCTACCATGTTGGTCTTTTAAAGAGGTAGAAATCTCCCATATTTTCCTTTGAAGTCTTCATGATTAACCACCATATATTTTAGCTCTTATAAATCCTCCAACTTTGGGCTTTTTAAAGTGTACTTTTGAGTTCTTCTTCTTCCAAAATCCATAGTGAAAAATACCTATGATATTTACAAAGTCCTCCAATTTTGGGCTTTTGAAAACTCCTCTAAGATGATGTTAATGAATACATGAATGTATGAATGAATAAACACATCAAGATCAAAAAACATATGCAAGATGTCAAATACATGGGGTTCATAGGTTCGACTTCACGAGAATGAGGCCATGGGTCTAACCATCCCAACAAGGTAAGTGATAAGGGTTTATCATCAAGACAAGAACCAAGGTTTTAAAAAAGTTCCACGAATCATAATCCCATCTTTCTGATATTGCCGGTCTGGACAACTACTTATTAACCAATAATATTCTCAAGAGAAACTCATCTGAATGTAGTATCGCGTATCAACTAATTCAGGTTTTCACCTTTATAATCACCACACTACATCTTAACAAGGCTTAGTAGGGTAAAGGGACACTAAAGTCATCAGCTTCTCAGGCTCCCATGTTAGAAATAGAAAATGTCTTCATGATTTCTCGTTCAACAAATACTATCCCCAAAAGGGCCTCCACTTATTGGAGGATTCTCAAGTCAGCTTGTTCGGTATTACTCCACCCAAGCCAACTTGACTATACCACCCTCCTATCTCAATATGCACTCAAGTCCGGGTTAGGACTTATCTTAACACAAAGATCACCCAAGCAAAAACAAATAAATAATAAAACAAAGGTAAAAACAAGATAGGTATAACCCTCTTGGGGAGTGCTCCCCAATGAAGTCGCCATTTCTGTCGCACTAAGAATCGGAGACCAAGCTATTGGATTAACTTGACTTGAAAAACATTGATATCACCACCAAACTTTTATTTTTCCAATGGAAGGGGAAAAGATTCAAAATAAACCCAAAAATAAACATGCACAGTAAATAGTAAAACTAGAAGCAAAGCAAGTATAGATCAAAGGTACGAGGGTTGATTATGCAAAGGGAATGTATTAGCACCCTAAGCATATTTAGTACTCTACATGAAACTTTTGAATTTATCTATGTTTTGGTTTAAAAGTTATTTGTACTTTTGAATGGGGAAATAAAATAGGTAAAAATGTTTTGGAAAGTGTTACTTGACTAAAGGTAAGTCAAAGTTTGAGATGCTTCATGTGTACTAAAGCATTTGAAAGTGAAATTTAAAAATCTATTGACTAAAAGTAAGTCAAGGTTTTTGTTTGAAATGCTTCATGTGTACTAATACATTTTCATAATGTGATT